>NC_056737.1:1697428119-1697670619 GCF_019279795.1 Protopterus annectens | reverse complement strand
CATGTGTATTAAGTCACTTTTGATTTGGTCAAAGAATCCACCTACCTGGGCAGAATCACTAGGTCTTCTCTTGTTATCAACATGAGGTTGGAAAATCACTACTATATAGACAAAAGTGGGGCTATAAAGGACTAATTTTACATTTTGGTGTCATTTTTCAAACTGGAGCAGAGGTACAAAGGTGCAAAAAACATACCTTGACAGCAATTCAGAAAAACATCCAATGCAGATGTTTTTGAATGTGGGAGGGGTCCAGAAAAAACTTTCCAATTTGAATGTTCTCTTATGAGGCAAAATATCCATTTCTGGCAGTCCCCATTTCTGTGCTGAAGACAAACAATACTCCCCTGTACAGTTGCCACACATATATCTGCTTTGATTGCGTCCCATGATCTGCTAGTGACCCTTGAATGAATGTATACTAGCCTTAAAAACATGAAGTCTGTGGTTGACTAGGGCCAATTCCTGAGCGAATTCTGCACAGTTAAGAACTTGCTCCTTCCTGTTTGTTAATATACCACTTTATTGTGGCAATATCTGCCATGATCCTCAGGATTTCAGGAATCCACAGGGATTTGAATATCCTTGGGACATACTGGACTACCAGTAGCTCCTTCAAGTTAATGTAGAGTTTCACCTCTGACCTTCTTATTATCTTCACCCTTTAGTTGGAGAATAGGCTCCTATGCCTGGTCTGAAACATCAGTAATTAGGGTCTGGTTATGGTGAAAAGGCAGAGTAACACTCCTTTGTTCTTCATATATAGCTGATATCTACCAACCATTTTCCCTTTTAAACCCTGGTAGCAGAGGAAGGGGATGTTCCAGTGACAGCATCTTTTGGTCCCTTAGATTCCTATGGTTCCAATGGATTCTTGTCATATATAAATGGGCCCAGGGAACAATAAAGATGGTAGCCATAATATGACTCAGATCCTGAGGACCTCACTTGCTGTCCACATCAGTTTTTGCAAATTCATTTGGAAAAAGTTTGCAAATAACAATATTTTGTCCAAAACAGAAGTATCTTTGACATCTAAGTGTCCAGGAGAGCCTACAAGTGCACATTTTTCTGTGATGTCTCCAATTTGGACTTTTGCAGGTTCACAGTGAATCCTGGATTATGTAGACTTTATTAAACAATGGATAGCTCCCTTATATTCTCCTCCTTACAGGTGTCCTACAGAAGGTAGTTGGTCATATACAGGTAAATGTGTATACCCTTTGTTCTGCAATGAACAGAAATGTTGTAAAAACTCTTGTAACAGTAACTAAGCTAAAGATAAGGAGGTGAATTGGTAGTGTTCATTCTGCTCCATGAATCTTAGGAATTCCTGGCCTTTCTTCTGACATGGCATGTGCAGGTATACAAACTTTATATCCACTGTAATAATGGATGAGTTGGAACTTCATCAGGGATGGAGATAGTGGGAGGTTAATATCCTGAATTGTCTTGTTTAATTTGAACATGTCCAAAACTACCTTCCACAGATTACCTTTTTTAAGACTAAGATTAAGTTAGAGTAAATGATTTTGCCTTCTCACACTCTTTGAGCAACTTCTTTAAGCCGTTTTTGCAGTGAGAGAGGGAAGATGGGTAAGGCGAGATGTTCTTGTTCTGTTGTTGCATCCAGCATTCCCCTTGCTCAAAGGATTGCATCTGAATTCTTAATGGTACTATTTTACCATGTTGTCCTGATACCCATTTGTAAGAAGTAACATTTCTTCACTCTTCCAGACAAGCAGAGTTTCCCGTCCATACTTCTGTGAGTTGGGGCTGGGGTGGGGATGGGGACAGATAAGGTCAGGGTAGTCACAGCTGATCCTTACTGGGAAAAACATGGTGTTGTCCCGTTACATACTTAAACCATCTTGCATTTCTTTCTTATAAAAAAAGGTTTTACCTTTTCTGCTGTTTATCTGGTTTAATCTAAATGAGTTACTGGTTACTAAGGTAATTCTTGTTATAGTTTGGGAGAGTGGAGCATATGGTAAACCATATCCATAATCTTCCCTGGTCCACTAGACTCCTAATGACCTCACATGCTTCTAAATCAAAAAGAAAATCACAGTTGAAAGAGACAGTGTCAAATATAGCTTTTATATCCTCAACTAAAGGCTCTGTGCACAGTCTAGCCTATCTTCCCATTACTGTACAAGGGGCAGTAGTGCTAGAGTATGCGTCTGCAGCATCATAAGCACTCACTTTATTACTTCTGCCAAAATGATGAATATCTGGGTCAGCTGACTCAGGGCAGCCTTGTTTAATGACAGCCAGCTTAATCATTTACTTAAGAATATCCTACTGGGACTTCAGCATATAGACATGGCACTTCACAGCTCTGAATGATAATGTGGCTGTGATATACATTCTTACTATATCTGTCCAAGTATCTGCTCTACTCTCCCCATCAGTGGGTTGAGTATTTCTTTCTGGAAACAGTTTGGTCCTTTTGGTTGTCTCCAAGGACATCAAATATGGGTCTGATACAGGACACTTGTAAAAAAGGAAAAGATGGTGCCTCAAAACCCTTTGAAATCTGTCTGGTCTTTCAAAGACCAGTGGCTGTGAGGCTGTTACCTGTAAATTTGTTTCAAAAGATGTTCTGCAGCACTCCATCTACCAGGAGGGCTGCTAATGGCTTGGAGGATAATAGCCTAATAACTCAAATGCTCCCTTTTGTGCATCTAAGGTCCCTGCCTGCAACCTATTGCTTAAAATGGTCCTTTGTGAGTACTAAGGTAACCCAAAGATAAGGTTGTCCATTGGAGAATTTAGGGTTAATACATATCATCTAAGGGGGATACATCTGTCGACAATTAATCATTTTCCTCCAGTGTGGCATCTGCTTCTGTGGCGTCTTAATTAGCTAAGATTTCCAGCTATATTTACAGGTATATTCACCTGACATCAACAGTATGGTGTGTCCTTTCAGCCTTGTGAAATGGTTAAGTCCTCTGTTAATTGTACCCAGTCTGGTGGTGTGGTAAGGGGGGATAGGAGGCATCCAGGTGAGGCCTTGTAGGTTCTGACCTAGGGCATTTAACAAAGGATTGCTCTCCTGAGCTTTTGGTTGTGCATTTATCATTGTCCACTGTCATTGGCATAAGGCATTATCTTCCGGGTCTATATCACTTCGACGAAATGGCAGAAGTTCGAACACTATTGTTCGAACTTCTAACCTCGAAGTACAAAACCATCGAAGGCTTAGAACAGTGATTTTTTTTCCCAGGGAAATAAATTGCTGTTCCAAGAAACACACACACAACACAAGCACAACAAAAAAACAGCAATCCACACACATACACTTAAAATCCTCATCTAACCCTACACTAAACTGTACATACGCTACTATCTATCCACTTACCTTAACCCAAACCCTAACCCTAAGGTCCGTCACTATCGCACACTCACCTGACCCATGCCCTAACCCTAACTCACCTATCCCGCCCTAACCCTAAAGTCTGTCACTATTGCACACAAACCTCACCCGTGCCCTAACCCTAACTCACCTATCCTGCTCTAACCCTAAAGTCTGTCACTATCGCACACCCACCTCACCTGCGCCCTAACCCTAACTCACCTAACCCGTGCCCTAACCCTAACGTCTGCACAATTGCACACTTACCTGAAACCAACCTGTAACTTTCCACCACAGTGCTGAAAATCAAGAAGCCACAGAAATGGCCCACCAAATTCTTTCCCTGGGAAAGAATTCAGTGTTCCAATGGCTTTGCGATAATCAGTTTTCGAACTTCACAGTTCGAACATATGGTATTCAAACTGCTGAAGTTTCAACAAACTGATAGGAACCCTTATCTTCCAGCTTAATGAGAAGACATTTTTATCAGACACTGCACAATAGTTTTCATTAAGAGATCCATCTTATGCTCAAGTCTGGAAGGACATGCTTCAGATATCTGACATGATGGAGGGTTTCATCATGAATAGATAGGCAGGGCCTAGGGCTGGTCAACCACCACCTCAGTAAATATGTCTTTGCCCAAGAATTTCATGGGACATCAACTAACTCCTCAGGCCTACAATGAGGCTTCTCATACAAGGTATCTGACAACAACTGTTAAGACACCACGATGGGGTTGGGAGGGTGGCCTAATGGTTAAGGTGTTTGCAAACACAAGGCACAGGGTTTGAATCTCACAGGGGATAACTGGCTAGGCTTAAAATGGCTTGCAAGGGCAGTTAACCTAGTACTAGCCTATGAACCTATAATAAATGCTGCCTCATTCTTGCTGGCATACTCAGACTTCCAAATAGAAATATCCAGACCCCCAGCAGAAACTCAGTTGCAAATAAAGACTACTAATGCAGCCCACACACACTCAAAATAAATCTTTACAAGATAATAAAATCCCTGTGGAGTACTAAACTGTGTTTCCACTCTTGGCCTAACCTCATGGATTGCAGCAAACTTATGTACAATACCATGAAGCACGAAAGAACTGAAGAAGGCCAACTCTGCATTTTCCTTTGTACAGTGATGAGGAGATATCCACAAGGCAGGAGACACAAGGTTGGCAGAAGGGATGGAGAAAATCTTTGAATATCCACACTGATGTATGGACTCCACCTATGACAGAGACCCCAGAAATTATGACTGCAGCATTGTACTATGTAAAGAACATCTCTGATTTTTTTATTCTTCTTTTTTTTTTACATAATTTATTGTTACTCCCTTAAATCGGTTTTTGCTTATTTAACAGCGTTGTTAACAGACATGCTGCTGAAACTGCTTTGTACTACTTTGAAACCAGAGACAACATACAACTGCCAGTATTAGTATTTGATGTGCAATTTACCTGTTTAATATTTATTAATAATTATGCCTTTTTGATGTAGTAAAACAGTTTTCTAGAAGCAAATATCTTGGGGTTACTATCGTTGAAGATTACCCAGGCATTTACCAGATAATGAAGTTTAGATTTTCTTATTTTGAGCAGTAAGAATATTTGTTGTCATGGAAAGGGTTTCCTACTGGGTTGTGGAGAAGTATGGGTGAGTTATTTTAAAGGATGAACATGTTTAATTATGTGATTGTATGCAGGTTGTCCCTTTCCCTTCGGCACTGCTAGAGTAACATACTGCACTGACTGCTCAAACATTAGTGAAAACAAGTTAATTTACTGAGTTTAAGAATTAGGGAGCCTGTACTGAATGAACAGAATAACAATTTGCGCAGTACATTGCCAACAGGTAAAGCAAGGATTTTCATGATATTGCATAGTAGGAGATACAGAGTTTCTGTACCTGGTGGTACTGGAATATGAAAGCACACGTATAATCTGCTTGTGCTAATCAGCATACAATTTTACAGCTAATCATTTGGATCTAATGCAAGCTGCTTGTACAAAGATGAAGACATAGCTAATTTGTCTTTCTCTTTGGTCTAATAGAGCTGTATCTGATGCTTTTCATAGGATCTTGCATTTTGAGATGCTATGTTAGCGTGCATTAGACGTTTATTGATATGAACCATGAAATTACATGGATCACCCATTTCCAAATAGGATATTTAGTACCTAGTTTGTAACCATGAAATTAAGCCTGTCAGGCTAATTTCTTAACACTCTCTGGATAAGAAGAGGATTTATAAATGGAATACGTTTTAGGTAGATAGTACAGTTACATAATTAAACAGTATATGTTCGAATAGATCACTGCTGCAGTAGCCTAAGCCATATGTGTTACATTCTTCACAGGATATAATGGCTGTCCAGCTTTCAATGCTTTAGTGCACCTTCCATGCACCTAGCCCATTGACGGCTTAAGCATATAAGCAAGAAAATCAGTGGTCTGGACATCAAGCCCTTCAAAGCTTTCATGCCATCTGAAGAAGTGAGGCTACTGCCCTGAAACACATCAGTACTAGGCATGGGTATGTCTGTATGCACGTATGGGTGTACGTATATATCCTCACCCTGGTAAACAAATTCATGTAAAAAGTAAGGGGGGATAAAGGGAGGGATCAGTTACTGCAGCAATGATCTATTCAAATATTTTTTGTTAGGGTAAGTTTTCTTACACAGCTGTTCAATGCTAATTATTAGATCACTGTTGCAGTGGCTTAAGCTGCATGAGGACAATATCAAAGCTTAGAAAGTTTGGGAGGAGGAAGGATGAGGGTTCAGGAGCTCCTGGAGCATCGTCTTGGCAAAGCATTCTCTAGACCTGGAAAGGGAGACTAGTTTGTAGTGTGCTGCGAAGGAATCTACAGAGGACAAAGCTGCAGCCTCCAGAATACTTCTCGAGCCAAATCTTTTAGAAAAGCCACTGAAGAAACAATAACTCTAGCAAAATGTTCCTTGTCCCTGCCCAGAACTGGCTTGTGGGAATAACAAAAAAATGCATGGAACAACCATTTGGAAATTGCTCTGACAGTGGTTTTCTTCTTTACTTACCTTCATATGACATGAATAACTGATCAGAATTTTTGATGGCTTTAGTTCTGTCAGGATAGAATCTGAGTTTGTGGGCATCCATAGTATGAAGAATATTTTCTCCTTGATTTTTAAGTTCTATGCAGAAGACAGGGAAATGAATACATTGTCTCAAAGCCAACTCAGATATCACTTTAGTTACAAATGAAGGACTCATTCTCAAAGAAACCCTATCTTTGTGGCAAATGTGATAAGGTTGTCCCACAATAAGAGCTGCAAATCACTCTTTTTTGCATTCGTCAGAGCAGTCAGCAACCCTGTTTTCTATGTTAAGAGCTTCACATCAGCCTGATGAGCTGTTTCAAATGGAACAGGTATTTTTCCCATAAAGATCCCAAGGAGGAGCCACCTGCTCTCTAGGTGTAAAGGTATGCAGAACCCTTTACAAAAACAGTTTGATGTTAGCGTGCATTGAAAGGAGATACATGGCAGATATGCTGAAATTGCCGAAAGGTGAAACTGATGAACCCTGACAGAGGAATAAGAATGGCCAGAGGATAATAGCGCACACAAACATTGTAGAACAAAAGAAATGCTAACATTCAAAGGATCTTGGTTTTTAATGTGGCATGACCTAGAAATTATTTTCCTTTTGCAAACATACAATTTCCTAGCACCTTACTTTAATACCTGCTGCACATCCTCAGGAAAACGGGTGCCTAAATGGTAACCCAATTCTATCACCCTGGCAGTCATATAAAGTTGTTTTAAGATGGGGTTTCAAAAAACCAAAGTAAAACTTCAACCAACTAAAACAAATGATGCCAGGAGAGAGTTCCAAATATCCCAAAATTTATTGTTAGCACTTTCATTCATTCAGAATCCACAATGAACTTCTTTAGACAAATACTTCCCGAGAACCATCACATTATAAAAGCCATTAATTATACAATTAGGAATTCAATTAGTTGAGAAACCTTGATTTAAAGTTGCAGTCCGGTGTTATAAAACCATACATCATTTTTGTAAAATTTCTCTAAACACAACCTCTGTCCTTTATAAAACCACAACTAAACTTAAAATTGTGGACGATCATAAAAAGACTTTTTTGGACCTATGTGCTCATCTTATTTTTAACAAAAATTACTGACCTCATGCACTTCAGTGTATGTTAAAAAATTATCTCTCCAAATATTTTAACTTCAGCGTACATTTAATAGAGCAATATTCATTAAGCCCTGGAGGAGCATTAGCATTCGTCCTTAGCTGCCATAACAATTCCGCTTCTTCTAGTTTTAGCTCCCATGGTCCTCCCCTAATTTTCTTACTAACCTGCTCGATAATAGTAAAAACAAACTTATGTGTGGGGTTAATAGCTATGTGCTTGGCTAATGCATTTTTAGGACTTCCTTTTTTAATATGAAGGATGATGTTCATAAACTCTTTGTTTGAAAGCCCTCTCAGTTTTGCCTATATAATTACCATCACATTGTTGGCACATTGCAAGGTAGACTATTCCAGCTGTTTCACAATTAAATTTTCTTTTGACTTTATATTGTATGTCACGGATGCTAAACTCTTTGCCCATTCTTATATGCTTACAATAACCACACCATCCACACTTTATCATACCCCAGTGGGCATGATTCACTAGGTGTTGTCTTTCTAAAATATTTTTTAGGTTAGGGCCTTTTTTGGATATTATATGTGGCCTTTCACCTAAACTTATAGATGTGGCATTGTCTTCCCTAATGAATGTCCAATAATTTTTAATCAAGATATTTCTTATTTCGGGAGCATCCATTGAAAACATTGTAAGGAAATTCAGGCTGTATTTTGTATCAGTATTAAAATCAGCCTTAGACCTACTTTGTGGAATGTTATCTAAATGATCTTCCCTATGTCCTTTCCAGAGTATGGGTTGAAAGTGCTCTGTGTTCCTCTTTTTACTGACTTCTTCCATTAATTGTTCAAATAATTGGGTTGGGTACCCTCTTTTAGAAAACATGTTTCTTAAGTTGTTACAATCAAGGTAGAAGTCAGTATTTGTAGAGACCATTCTAGCAGCTCTCACTAGTTGCCCTTTAATAACCAATTTCTTCTGGTGGAATGGATGACTACTCTGGAAGTGCAGGAAGGAGTTAGAATAGGTGGCCTTTCTGTATATCTTGGCTGCATACCTATTTCTAACTCTGTCCTTATTTAGTTGTACATCTAAAAAGTTGATAGATTCAGTGTCAAATTGGAAAGTGAACTGTAAAAAAAAATTTTTTTGCTGTAACATCTGCCCCTTTCCAAATGAAAAACATGTCATCTTGGTAACGTGTATACCAGATGGCATTTTCTTTATAAACTGAATTTTTAAAGATAAGTTCCCTCTCCCAATATGCCATAACGCAATTTGAAAAGGTTCTCCCACACAGAGAACCCATAGCTACCCCGTTTTTTTTTTTGCAAAAAATATTCTTTGTTGAATAAAATAAAGTTATTGAATAAAACTAATTCTAGAAGTGTCACCACTAGATCAATCTCATTTCCATCTGCTCCTTTTAGAAGTAGGAATTCACATACATAACACATGATGCCAGGAGAGAGTTCCAAATATCCCAAAATTTATTGTTAGCACTTTCGTTCGTTCACAATCCACAATGAACTTCATCAGACAAACATTTCCCAAGAACCATTGCATTATAAAAGCTATTAATTATACAATTAGGAATTCAATTAGTTGAGAAACCTTGATTTAAAGTTGCAGTCCGGTGTTATAAAACCATATATAATTTTTGTAAAATTTCTGTAAAAACAACTTCTGTCCTTTATAAAACCACAACTAAAACTTAAAATTGTGGATGATCATAAAACGACTATGTGCTCATCTTATTTTTAACAAAAATTACTGACTTCATGCACGTCAGTGTATTTTAAAAAATTATCTCCAAAGATTTTAACTTCAGCATACATTTAATAGAGCAATATTCATTAAGCCCTGGAGGGGCATTAGCATTTGTCCTTAGCTGCCATAACAATTCCGCTTCTTCTAGTTTTAGCTCCCATGGTCCTCCCCTAATGTTCTTACTAACTTGCTCAATAATAATAAAAACACAAGCACATAGGGAGGATCATTTAGATAACATTCCACAAAGTAGATCTATGGCTGATTTCAATACTGATACAAAATACAGCCTCAGTTTCCTTACAATGTTTTCAATGGATGCTCCCGAAATAAGAAATATCTTGGTTAAAAATTGGACATTCATTAAGGAAGACAATGCCACATCTAGAAGTTTAGGTGAAAGGCCACATATAATATACAAAAAAGGCCCTAACCTAAAAAATATTTTAGAAAGACAACACCTAGTAAATCATGCCCATTGGGGTATGAAAGAGTGTGGACGGTGTGGTTATTGTAAGCATATTAGAGTGGGAAAATTAGCATCCATGACATACGATATAAAATCAAAGAAAAATTTAACTGTCAAACAGCTGGCATAGTCTACCTTGCAATGTGCTAACAATGTGATGGTTATTATACAGGCAAAACTGAGAGGGCTTTCAAACAAAGAGTTTATAAACATCTATATCATATTAATAAAGGAAGTCCTACAAATGCATTAGCCAAGCACAGAGCTATTAACCCCACACAAAAGTTTGTTTTTACTATTATCGAGCAGGTTAGTAAGAACATTAGGGGAGGACCATGGGAGCTAAAACTAGAAGAAGCGGAAATATTATGGCAGCTAAGGATGAATGCTAATGCCCCTCCAGGGCTTAACAAATATTGCTCTAGTAAATGTATGCTGAAGTTAAAATCTTTGGAGAGATAATTTTTTAACATACACTGACGTGCATGAAGTCAGTATTTTTTTGTTAAAAATAAGATGAGCACATAGGTCCAAAAAAGTCTTTTTATGATCGTCCACAATTTTAAGGTTTAGTTGTGGTTTTATAAAGGACAGAAGTTGTTTTTACAGAAATTTTACAAAAATGATGTATGCTTTTATAACACCGAACTGCAACTTTAAATCAAGCTTTCTCAACTAATTGAATTCCTAATTGTATAATTAATGGCTTTTATAATGTGATGGTTCTTGGGAAATGTTTGTCTGATGAAGTTCATTGTGGATTGTGAATGAAAGAAAGCGCTAACAATAAATTTTGGGATATTTGGAACTCTCTCCTGGCATCATTTGTTTTAGTTTATTAAGATGGGGTTTATCAAACATCCCCTATTTTGTGTGAGTAGCAGTAGTCCCTGAGGAAGCTTCTGGCAATTGCATTTGGCCATTTCCAAAAAAAAAAAAAAAAAAAAAAAAAAAAAGAGAGAGAGAGAGAGAGAACCACAGCTGCCTATGCCAGAAGGAACTCACCCCAGTGACCTTTTGAATCTTCAGAATGACAGTGGCTATCAGATGAAAGGGTGAAAAAACATACAAGAACATTCTTGTTCAAGGAAATGAGAATGCATCTCTTTTTCAAGCCTGCTTGCAAGAAGTCCTGGAGCAGAAATTTTCCAGCTGCCTGTTACGAATGGAGGTGAACAGATTTATCGGAGCTGCTCCCCACAGCTTGATAAAATCCTGAAGACCCTCTTATTTAATTTGCATTCATAAAAGTCTGTCCTGGTCTTGCTCAGCTTGTCTGTCACAATGTTTTGCTCAAATGAAGTATAAGAAGCCTGTAGGGCGACAGTTGCTGAATTATTATATCTCAGGCTTTCACTGCTAATCTACACTTGTAAAGCTCCTTGGATGGATGAATAAGAGTTGACTGCATTTATTACTCCCAACATCTGTATGATGTTTGTATGTTTTGGTCTTTCCTGTTTCAAAGATCCTGCATTTTACCCCCACATACAGAGCCCACCAACCAAAGTCTGAGGCATGTGCTGTTATTATGTGCAGCTGGAACTGAAGGGGATCATGGAAGACAGTACAGTTGTGTAAAATCTTACCATGACTGTAGATGTCTTTCTCTTCACTGTTGCAGTATTCTCTACAATAAGGATTCCATGCCTAGGGCAGCCTGACATCTGGTCAGCATACCAAAGCCTTAGGTTTTAAAAGGGATGTTGTACGTCACACATATGCTCCCTCTGCCTGGATTAGGGCATAAAGGTGACAGACATACCATCCTCAGAGCTGAAAAGCCCCAGGAGGAATGGCAGTCCAAGGATAAAAGAGGGAATATGTACATCCAGAAGGAGAAAGAAAACAGGGGGAGGAGGTAGGAAGCAAATACTGCAACAGTAAAGAGAAGGACATCTACGGTTATGGTAAAATTTTACACAACTGTACTATGTCCTTTTATATCACTGTTGCAGTATTCTTTATAATACAGAGAGTACAAAAGCTCAGGAAGAAAGTTGGAAGGAGGACATCCCAGCAGAGACCTCAAGAAAACCATGCAGGATAGCTCTGGCAAATCAGGATCTAGTCCTAGAAACAGCATCCAAGTTATAGTGCTTGGTAAAAGTATGCACAGAAGTCCAAGTAGCTACCTCAAGAAAGGAATTAGTATCCAAACCTTTGGAAAAAGCATGAAAGGAAGCCGCAGTCCTGGTAGAATGAGCCTTACAGAAGAAGGAAGGCTTTTCCCATGAAAGGAGTAACAAAGGGAAATGGCTTTAGATATCCAAGAAGAAATGGTTTGCTTAGAAACACACAAACCTAAAGACCTAGGATGAAAAGAAACAAAAAGCTGCTCAGATTTATAAATGGCTTTAGTTTTATGCAAATAATACCTGAGTTGTCTATGCACATCCAAGGTGTGAAGAGCAAGAAAGTGGGCAAATTAATAGACTGATTAAGAGGCAACACATTAACCACCTTGGGCATAAAAGAAGGATTGGTATGAAGAGATATCCTATTCTTATGAAAATCCAAAAAGGTAGGAACAGTCATAAAGGTCTGCAGCTCAGATACCCACCTGGCTGAAGTAAAGGCCAAAAGTAGAACAATCTTCCAATAACAATGCTGTAAGGAAGCTGAAGCTGCAGGCTGAAAAGTAGTCTGAGTCAAAATTGTGAGAAAGTGAGAAAATTAAGGTCCCAAGAAGGAGGAATTGGCTACCTAATATGAAGGATCTTTAAGAAACCGTTTCACCTTGAATCTAGAAATTAAAGGGGGTGTCAAATGCAGACAAGCAGAAATGGCTGGCAGGTGGATTTTAACAGAAGAGTATGCACACACAGCATTGAGCAATTCATACAAATAAGACAGAACCAAAGGAACTTCCACAGAAAGTGGATCCAGGTTAAGAGAAAGACACCAGACAGAAAATCTCTTCCATTTGGATAAATACGATTTCCTGGTAGTGGGTTTCCTAGCCTCCTGCAGAACCCAAAGCACATCCTCAGAAAAAAATGACAAAAAGGGATCACAACCCTATCACCCACAGTGTCAGTTGAAGAGTTGGCAAGTGGTGATGAATGAGACCCCTTGTCTTTTGTGCATAGGTCCACCCTGTGAGGTAACTTGTGATGACTGCACTTGGCTAAATGAAGAGGAAGAGGGAACTGATGCTGTCTGGGCCAAAAGGGAGTTATCAGTAAGATTTTGGGACCGTCCTGTTATATTTTGAACAGGACACACGGTATAAGAGAAGGGGGAGGAAACATCACCTTCCAGGAAAAAGAGAGAGCATCTGCCATGATCCAAGCCAATAGACATGGGACTCTGGTGCAAAAAAAAGGAAGCTGTTTTTTCAGAGGGGAGACAAAAAGATCTACTTGAGGAGTACCCCACTGGTGGATAATGTCCACAAACCTTGTGAGTTTGTGTTATGGACCTGCTCAGAGAATCTACCACAAGGTTCCGATCTGAAGGAATATAAACAGCCTGAAGATTCATCTGATACTGGACAGTTAGATTCCAAACCTGAACAGCTAGTCTGCAAAAGAGATAAGACCTTGTCCTCCATTACTTGTTGATGTACCACATTACTGTGGTAAAGTCTGTGAAGATTTTGAGGGGGCTTGTCAGGGAAAGATAATGAAAGGCCTGAAGGGCTAGGAGAAAAGCTCTCACCTCTTTAGTATTGATGTGGTCCTTCTTTTGATGAGAACATGGGCCCTGCACTTTGAGAGAATCGAAGGAGCCCCCCTCCACCCACATCTGAGGCATCTGAAAAGAGTTCCAGAGTGGGGACTGGAAGTTGAAAAGGCAGCCCTGGGTTGAGTGACAATGGAAGAATCCACCACTGAAGTTGCAGTTTGAGGCATTGGAGAAAGGGAATCAAACTCCATATAATTAGAATGTTGAAGCCAGACTGACTTTAGGAACCACTGGAGCTTTCTCTTATAAAGCTTGGCCATAGGAAGTATAGGAATTGTAGACACCATGTATCCCAGAGCCCTGAGAAACTCCATAATGGTGTCCAGAGGAAGAAGGAACTGAAAGAATGCAATCAGAGTTAAAGCCCTGGGAGGAGGCAAAGATGTCAGCATTGGAATAATCTGGAACCTGCACCTGAGAAACACATGATCCAGAGTAGGAGCTAGGAATGATTTTTGGAAATTCACTGTAAACTCTAAGCTTTGCAGGAGACAATTAGCAAAGTGAAGATGCTGAATCAAAGGCTCTGGAGAGAACACCTGAATGAGCAGGTTGTCCAGATAAGGAAAGATATGAATTCCACTCAACCTGCAAAAAGCAATCACAAGAGCAAGGCATTTGGTGAAGACCCATGGGACAGCACAGAGGCCAAAGGGCAAAATAGAGAACTGATAATGCAAGGAAGAAACAGAGAAACATAGAAACTTCCTGAAAAGGGAATGACTAGAGATATGGAAATAGGCATCATTGAGATCCAGAGAAACTAGGAAAGCCTGAGGAAGAAGAGGAATCAAGGTATGAAGGGATAACATCTTAAAGAAACGAACCTTCAAAAATGTGTTGAGGTGAGAGAGATCCAAAATGGGGCTCCAGGTGCCTTCTTTCCTGGGAATGAGAAACACTCTGGAATAAAATCCCTTCCCCTTTTGAGGAGCTGGAACTTCTTAAATTGTTTCTTGAGACAAAAAGGCTATGAAGAACTTCTGGAAAAAGGGCATCTGTTCCTGAGGAGGATGAGGAATGGCCAAAAAGGTGGGAAAAGATTTCCAAACCATGTAGTACCCTGGATGAATGACTGACAGAACCCAAGGATCCTGAGTGATCTTTGACCAAATTGGAAGGGACAGGGAAAAATGAAGAGAAAGGATAATGTGACTTAGGACAAAGGAATAAGGATAGTCAGACAGAAACTGTCTTGTCTGGAAAAGGAGACTTCTGAGCAGTAGGAGTTTAAGTAGACTTAGCAGAAGGAGCCCTTCTACCACCCTTTTTACCTTTCATGGGAGGGCTAGCCTGTCTGTAGACAAAGGCAGGTTTAACAGAGCAATTCCTCTGACACATTGGAAGAGATGAAACAAAAATATGTTTCGATTCCTGCAAAGCCTTACCTTTTTCCCTGAAGGGACTTAAAAAGCTCAGCAGCAGCACCAAAGTGATGTTTATTATCTAGAGGAGTATCCACCAGCTTAACCTTAACATCATCATCAGCAAAGGCTGAAGGCAAAGCCAGGAATGTTCCCTCAATACAGAACCAAAGGTAGCAGCTCTAGATGAGGCATCAGCTGCATCACAACTGCATATAATAGAGTGGTGAGTAACCTGAAAAGATGAGCCTAGTAAAGAAAGCGGTGAAGTCTTAACTTCAGAGTCAGGAAGACATGACATTATCTGACAGGCCTGACAGAGAAGAGCCAAACAATAATTGGTCATGTTTGTCTGGTAACTCACAGCCCTAAAGGTCAGGGTAGTAGCAGTATCCACTTTCTTACCCAACATTTCCATAGTTCTGCTGTCCTTATCAGAGGGGTGCAGCTTTGTAGAAGGTAAAAGCTTAGATGGCTTATCAGAAGCAGCAGAAATAACAGAATGGCTATCAGAGGGGCAGTTGTAAAGGAATTTATAATCCTCAGGCACCTTATAACACCCATTGGATTTCTTAGGAGCAGAGGGCTGGGAGTCAGGAGCCTAACACGTTGCAAAAAAGGTGTCTAACAAGGCAGCAAGAACAGGAGGGACAGCTGAGGACTTGGAAGACTCCATTTTAAGGAGTTCATAAAACATTTGCAGGACATCTGAGAATTGGGTACAGTCCCACTTAAAAACAAAACTCATCAAAAGCAATCTCCTGAAAAGTAGAATCAGGACTAATAGATTCCTCCTCTTCAGAACCATAGTACAAGGGAGAGGGAATCTGGGAAGAATAGTTTAAGGATTCTTCATCAGAATCCACATCCTCATCAGATGAAACTTGTTCCTTACGCCTCTTAAGATGAGTAGAAGACCAAGGAGGAGCAGGAACAGAAACCCCTGAGAAGGATTCAAAGCCATAAGGGCATTAATCAGATCTTGAGTGAAATCCTGCCATTCACACTGAGGATCCTTGGCAGCAAGCGAAAGATGCTTACTCTTCTGCTTTTTTTAAGGGAATGTCAACCCTAAAGATCATAGGTGGCTCAGACCTCTGATGACACTCTAAGTGTAGTGGGAATCTCCTCCATAACAAAGATTTGTTGAAGACCCCTGGGCCCTTCAGAAATTATCAGCCATGGCTCCCCCTGAACATCCAAAAAGGATGTCTGCAGAGCCTTTGGGGACATACGAGATGCCAGATCCATGCCAGCCTCTGAAATGGTTGGGACAGAGGAATCTGACTGAAAAAAAATGGATGGTCCTCCAAGCTTTCACCAGCCTTGAGAAAGACATCTGGTGGAGGGATACAGCTGAAGTATCTGACCGAGCTTTCTTGGCCTTCTTCTGAGACAGCTGAACCTCAAGCCATGATTCCTCCATGGTACCATTAGTCAACAATTAAAGACATTGGTTCTGTAAGTAAATGGCTAAAGAGGAGAGACACCTATGCAAGGTCTTTGGAACAAAAGCCTGACAAATATGACAAGACGAATGGTCTTGAGAAGTACCTAAGCAAAACAAACACTGCTCTTGACAGTCCTCATGGGGACTCTGTTTCCCACAGTGGCATTTCCCTTGTCTGGATGACATGAAACAACTGCAAAATTAAAAGAAGATAAGAATAAAAAACCCCAATGGGGCACTTATCTGGAAAATGTCTTGGTAACCAGCATACGAATGAGTGTTCAGACCGGTGCTCGAAATTGGAGTTCAGACTGGTAGCAAAGAAGTTCTGAGGATGGTACATCCGTACCTCACCTTTATGCCCTATGTCAAGTGTGGGTAGCATATGTGTGATGTACGATGCCCCATTTACAACTTAAGGCTTTGGTATGCTGACCGGATAGCGGGCTTCCCATGGTGGGGAATCACTATTGTAAAGAATACTGCAACAGAAGGACATCTATATTTCCATAATCCATCAAAGTAGTTCCCTTTTTACAAATCCTAAAACTGGAATTTGAAAAGTCAGGGCATGTTGGTGTTGGGACCATACAAATTTTAGGTACCATTGAATCTTTCTCATGTGGAGTTTAGCTAGAAATCATGAGTATCATTGATGCCATGCATCCTAAAATTCTAAGAAACTCCTTTGCTGAAGACCTCAACTGATTGGAAAAAGGAATATATTTAGACATAGATCTACTTTCTCCTGAGGGAGAAAAGCTCTTTGGATGTATCCAAGAAACACCACAGGAATACTGTTATGTGGGATGGAATTAAACAAGATTTTTGAATGTCACCCTGGAAACCTGGTCTACGAAGGAGATCTCCTGCCAAAGGGGAATGGACTCTGCAAAGATAAGCAAGTTGTATAAATAAAGAAAAATGTGAACACCTTCCATTCTGCAATAGGCTATCACTGGAGCTAATCAGACAACAAAAACATATTCCAGACACAGAAACTCTAAAGAAACATTAGAAATGTGTGGATATTGTAATGTTAGGATAAGCATTCTTTAAAAGGGGGAGTAAGAATAGCAGGTTTTGAAAGGAAAGCATTTTGAACTCTGTAGCTTACAAAAACTGGTTCAGAAAGGAAAGATCTAGGACTGGTGTCCATGAAGCTTCTTTTTTAATTTCCTTGGTACCAAATACATGAGTGAATAAAACTCCTTCCCTTACGACAGAAGAAAACAGAGAGATGAAGAAGCTCTATTACGCCTTGCACCAGCATGTGACGAGTGATGAGGAAAGGAAGTGTGAAATGGTAGATGACAAGGAATCCCCTGAAAAGGACGTAGGGACTTTCACTGACATCTGTACCTCCTGGTGGATAGCTCTCAGAGCCCGTTTGTCTATAATTTGTTGACAAAGGGAAAAAAAAGGCAGAACTAGATTTGGGGAAGACTTAAAGAGTTGCCAGGAAGAGTTTACATTTTGTAGTCATTCAAATTGTTGAACTGTCCTTGGTTATGAGAGAGGCTCTCTTTCTTTTTTTAGCCTCCTTACAACAGACGTTTGCCGAGACTACTTATTTTGCTTTTTTTAATAAAAGGTTCCCAAATTAGGGATGAACTCTTAAAAAATTTGGAGATGGAAGGCAGGAAAATCTGAGTCATCCCCTTGAATCAGTTTTTCTCTCTCATAACTTTTTCAAAACCTCAGCAGCAGATGAGCCAAATGCAAACTCCTTACAAAGAGAGAATTCATAATTTCAACTTTTACAGCTTCAAACAATTTCTGAGATAGAGTAAATGGTGTGTACAGCCACTTATAAACCAGATGCATGCAAGTTGAGGTTTTGCGTGGGAAGTACACCCTCAGGATGGTAAAGCCTTGGTACAACAGCTGGACATCAGTGGACAAAAACTCATGTTAAGAGTATTGCAACAGTGATTTCATTTAGGGTATCTAGCATTTACCAATCACTGTAGAAGGATTTGACAAAGAGCTCTGGCATTACAAAATAAGTTAAGACTGAGGAACCTTATACAGTCAATCTGCATTCCTAGTGGTTGCAAGCTGGCTGTTAGGCATGTTGTAGGTTGTAATAAAAAGTTTACCAAAGCTGGTAGAACAGGGGAAACAGCGGTAGGCTAAGGAAATTCCGGTTAAAACAAATAATTTTCAAAGAAACTGGAATGTTGTTTTATACCCACTGAAACCATGGACTCATTCTAGACATGGGAAATTCTTTGTAGGAAAAATCAGTAGAAATGCACTTCTCAGAATTAGAATTTGTCTGTGGATAAATTAAATTTAGTTGCTCCACTTCCACTCCCTTTTTGTCACAGTAGGGATCTTCAGAAAGAGAATAATTTATTTTTCTTTTACCAATACAGCTAAAATGTGAAGGATTAAGATCCTGAAATAAGCCCAATAAATCATCCCTATCTGGGGAAAAAGAGACAGGGATAGACAAAAGTTAAACTCTCAGCTTTATTTTATAAGGAATAATCCATAGAAGTGGTCAAACTAATATCAGGGGCATTGCCCCCAGAAACAGGTACCTTAGTCCAGCCAAGTAGATAAGCTTTCACCACTCCTCCAAGACTGACCCGAATAGTTCCCCAAACCCATAGAGGACATGTCTAATAACCAGTCCTTGGTTGCTGAAAGAGCTACAGTGGAGGAAACCACAGGAAAAAGATAAGTAGTCTGAGGAACCCAAAATGGCTACTGCAGGGTCATCCATCTGCAACTGAAGCAAGGAAGCAGTTGCTACACTGGCAAAAACTTGTCTAGTAATTTTCTTGTGTCTGCAGGAAGACAGAACTGAGGAACCAGAAAGGTGATCTATTGTTAAGCCAGGAAAGAAACCTGAAATATCAGTGATGTTAGCAATTGTCAGTAAAAGAAGAGTACTAAAAAAGTTTTTTTTTTCAAAAACTGCACAGTGACAAGCACAAAACACAATTGCCATAGTCTCTAAAATAATTTAAAAAATTAATAAGAAAACCTATTAACAAAGTTTACATCTTACACTAATTAAACTGAGAATGTCTTGTGACAGTCCCAAAACCAGTAAAAACTGGCAATAGCAGTTCTTTCACAAAAGTACTATTTTTGGATTAAAAAATGAAGAAGCTTTTTTATCCAAAGGGAAATTATCTGCCCAGCAATGGAGATACATTAGCAGACCACTGATCCCTTAAAAGCCCAAAACAGGAATGTTCTTTGGAAGAAGGAAAGTTTAGCACCCAGACCACTTACTCCACCCTTATATGCTACAGTCATTAATGGTCTGTGAGACTGGAAGGTGCCCTAAGGCTTAAGAAACTGGACAGATATTATATCCTGTACAGGATATAAACCATATAGCTTACCCTACTACAGCAGTAATCTAATGATGACCATATGACGGTCATGGCGGCCATGATGGCACAGTGGTGCAGCAGTAGCGTTGTCACCTCACAGCAAGAGCTTCTCCAGTTCGATTATTCTTGGCTGGGGTGCCTTCTGTGTGGAGTCTGCATGTCCTTCCTGCCTTCGTGTGGGTTTCCTCCGGGTGCTCTGGTTTCCTCTCACGTTATAAAGACATGCATATGATACCTTTCTCCCCGGGCCACCGCTGAAAATTGGCTTCATTCCAAGTCGGACTTTCCCGGTTAACAAATATTAAATACAATTAAAAAAAAATATGCTCTCTTTGCAGAAAAGGAGTTGGGTAAAAGCAGAGGGAGCAAAGATTATAACTGACAACTGCAAATGGGGGAGCAGATGTATCTGTAATTACTGGAGACCTAAGCGGGTTCTGAATGCAAATTTTAGTATGTTAGCTTGACTTTAAATTTTAATTAGTGCAAGTATATTATAAAATTAGTGAGACATTTTCTGTTAGGGTTACTGAACTTAAGATATAAAGACAGCTACTAGGAGGAGTACTAATTGCACTACAGGCTATGGACAGTATACAATTAAAAAAAAGGTGAAGACTTTAGGGGTATACAGTTTGTGATACCAGGCTAAATGTAATTTTCACTGTCCTTCTTGCCTGTTCATCTGCATTCTGTTGTTCTCATGGCTTAGGAATGTGTGACTTTTGTCTTTGTGACCATTAATAAAACACAAGGAATGTCTCCTGAAGGATATTCTATTTCCTCTCCTGAAGGATATTCTATTTCCAGACTTGATGTCATCTCTTGTGAATGTACAAAAATATACATATTTCTTTTGATATCTAATTGCTGATGACTTAATGGCTTGCATAACATTAAGCCACACTAAGGCTGATTCAAGGTTAAGAAGCAGACTTAGATGTCTACTGGCAATTCGTATTGATGCTACAACAGGTAAAAACTAGTTTTGCTACTTGTTTTCTTCAGTGCCAGGAAGATGACTTCATGAAATGGACATTATGGGGCTGAAACTGTGTGTGCTATGCTATAAGAGTCAGCTGATGCTCTTGTTTGTGGTAGGCCCATCTGTTAAATATTAGTTATTAATTTATCTAACTTATGACCGGGACAGCATTTCTGCAATAAGCAAGAACCAAGGAACTTTAGTATCTAGAGCTTAGGTTTTTCTGTATGCATCCTGTTAATATTTATTTAGTTTTATCTATCTCTATGTGGCAGGTGAGAGGGTGGCACAGTGGCACAATGGATAGCATTGTTGCCTCACAGCAAGAGGTTTCCCGGTTTGATTCTCAGCTGGAGTGCTTTCTATGCAGAGTCTGCATGTCCTCCCTGTGTTAATGTGGGTTTCCTCTGGGTACTCCAGTTTCCTCCTGCATTCCAAAGACATGCAGTAAGTGGATTTGACACTCTAAATTGGCCATAAGCATGAGTATGTGTGCAGTGTGGAAGAACTACTGCAGCAGGGCTAGCCACCCTGTGGTTTAAACCTTGACTCTAGATTGTCACTGATGCAGTGACACCTCGACCCCATATGCAAAAATGGTTAAAAGGAGTTGTGAATGGATATCTCTATGTGCTGGCACTCATGCATTTTACTCTGTATTGTTTTAAAGCAAAGTTCACATATTAACATTTAAACTTTTATATCTATCATTTTATTATAACAGTATTAACTTTGAAGAGAACTAATCATTATAGTGCTGGTTAATCAGTTGTGTAATACACACTTCACATTAGACTATTCTACCATACTACCTGTGAAAAAGGTTAATGTGTACAATTTAAATGTGGCTAATGTAAGAGCTGCCAGTAACTGAGCATCTCTGGGCTTAATCCGGAATTATGGCAGTATTCTGCCAGCCTTCTCAGGGAGGTGTGTGTTTAAGTAACAGTTTGGATGAAAGGCAATGATAAAAGGGGCACTGAAAAAAAAGAAGTTATGTACCTACCATAACGTTCCATGTTAGTTGTCTTCTTCTAGCCTTCTTTCTTGCTGATTGAGTTTGGAGACGATCCTCAGCTCCAAACGGGGTCATCTTCACAAGCTCGAGAGCTGCATACTGGCTTGAGGCCACCCCATATCCCATGATGCCTGGTGCTAGATACCCAGATCTCATTTGGTAAGACTAACTGCAGACATAATAAAGGAAAGGATCCTATCCTGAAATATATAAAACCACCAGAGAGGCTACTAGACAGAAAGGAATAGCCAGAGAAGACTCAGCCAGTGAACAAGAAACTATAAGGAACTCTTCTCGGTCTACAAGGATAGGGGGATGGAGGGTGGGACGCAAGAAAGAAGGCAAGAAGAAGACAACTAAGCTGGAACATTATGGTAGGTACGTAACTTCTTTATGTTAAGTTGTCTATCTCGCCTTCATTCTTGCTGATTGGGACAGTGTCTCTAGCACCTAAAAACCTGGGTGGCTCATCGGAACAAACTCTTCAGAACAGTGGCACCAAAATCAGCTCTGTTCCTGGAAACCAAATCCAACTTATAATGCGAAATGAAAGTATGTGGGTTGGCCCACATAGCTGCAGCACAAATAGATTCCATGGGCAACCTAGCCTGAAAGGCCACAGAAGTGGCTGCAGCTCTGGTGGAGTGACCTTTTGGTTTAACGGGCAATTCTTTATTCCTCAGTTGATAGACAAATGTGATGATAGAAGTCAACCACCTGGACAAGGTTACTTTTGAGACTGGAAGACCTTGTTTACCTTCAGCATAAGAAAGGAAATTTGATCTGATTTTCTTATGTCCTTAGTTCTATGCAAATAAAAGCGTAGTTGCCTGTGAACGTCTAACTGATGCAATCTATATTCCGCCCTGTTGGAGTGGTTGGGAAAAAATACAGGAAGGTCTATGGACTGATTCAAGTTGTTTTCTGAAGAGACCTTAGGAAGAAAGGATGGATCTGTCCTGAGAACAACCCTATCATTGTGGAACACTAGGTATGGAGGACGGGAACAAAGAGCCTGCAGTTCCGAAACTCTTCTGGCTGAAGTAATGGCTACCAGAAAGAGAGTTTTCCATGATAAAAACTTCAGGGAACAAGAAGCTGCAGGTTCGAAGGGAGGCAATATTAGAGAAGCTAAAATCAAATTTAGATCCCACGGAGGTGGAGGATCTCTCACTGGAGGCCTGAGCAGAGTGGTACCTTTGAGAAAGGCCTTACACACCTTATGCGGCATGATATTATTTCCCGACAGGCCAATGTGAAAATTTGAAATTGCAGCTAACTGAACGCTGATTGTAGTGGAAGCAGACCCAGAATGGAAGAGTTCCGCAAGAAAATCCAAAATGTAGTGTATAGGGGCTGAAAAGGGGTCTATGCTCTTAGTCTCTGCCCAGGAAGAAAAATGTTTCCACTTACTAGTGTAAGTTTTTCTAGTGGTAGACTTGTGCGATGATAAAATAATTTCCCGCACAGACAGGGAGATATCTGGAAGCCTGGCTAAGGTTGGAAGTGGAGTAACCAAGCAGTGAGCTGGAGAGATTGCAGGGATTGGTGCAGCCTGCCCGATTGATGGATCAGAAGGTCTGGAACTGGGTCCAGAGTCCAAGGCTGTTTGAGAAGATGGTGATGCAGGAACGGGAACCATATTTGTTGCGGCCAGTAAGGAGCAATGAGGATCATTTTGCAGCCCAAAATGGTAGCTTTCTGTATCAGTTTTGGAATAAGGGGAAATGGAGGGAATGCATAAAGAAGTCCCTGAGGCCAATCGTGGACTAGAGCGTCTCTGGGGGAATGTCCAGGATGTGGAAGGAGAGAGAAGAATTTGTTGCATTTGCTGTTAAAGTGGGTGGCAAAACGGTCACAGCAAGGCTGGCCCCATTTGCGGAATATTTGGTCTGCAATTACTTGATTCAGAGACCACTCATGAGGCATGAGAATTGCTCTTCTCAGCCTGTCTGCTATGACATTGGACTTCCCAGGGATGTTCATTGCGATCAGAAACCGTTGGGAAGCGATCGCCCACTGCCAGAGTCTGAGAGCTTCTCGACATAGGGGGTAGGACTTGGTTCCACCCTGCTTGTTGACGTACCACACTACTGACATATTGTCCGTTTGAATTGCAATGGTCCCGGTAGGAAGAGAGTCCTGGAGAGCTTACAACACTAGAAGCACGGCCCTTATCTCCAAGACGTTTATATGCAGGTGGTAATCGTGATGTTGCCAGGTGCCTTGGACTGTCCTGCCCTGATAATGCCCCCCCACCCAATCAAGGAAGCGTCCGTGGTAACCATAGCAACAGGAGGGGGAAGTACAAATGGTCTGCCTAGGGGTACTGGTGTGGAGACCATCCACCATGCAAGGTGCTTTTTGCATGCTTCTGTGATCATAATCATGTGAGACATGGGAAGCTGCTGGAAGGACCACTGAGTGAAAAGCAGCCACTGGAGGATCCTCATGTGAAAACGAGCTAGAGGAACAAGTATGATAGCTGCTGCCATGGGATCTAGAGTTTGGAGGGTGAACCTGGCTTGGATTCTCTTGCATGCTAATAAGACCTGTACATGTTGACGAATCACTAATACCCTGTCCGATGGAAGGCTCGCTGACATGTCTTTTGCATTTAAATTTGCGCCTATAAAGGTGATAGACTGACAGGGCGACAATGCAAACTTTCTGAAATTTATTGAAATAGCTAGTCTGGAGCAAGTCTTGATGATGAAGTCTCTGGCGTGCAGAAGGTGATGCCTGGTGGTAGCAGTAAGGAGCCAGTCGTCTAGATATGGAAACACCTGGAATCCTTCCTGTCTCAGGTGAGCGGTAACTACTGCCATGCATTTGGTGAACACCCAGGGTGCTGTGGTGAGACCAAAGGGCAGAGCTCTGAAATGGTAATGGCTGGCTCCGAGCCGGAAGCGGAGGAATCTTCTGGAGCGTCTGTCCATTTTGACATGGTAGTACACATCCTGAAGATCTACAGAGCACATCCAATTGTCCTGACCCAGAAAGGGCATAATGGACTGTAGCGTGACCATCCAAAACTTGGTTCTTTGTACAGACCAGTTCAGTCTGCTGAGATCCAGAATGGGTCTCCAGTCCCCTGTCTTTTTTGGCACCAAAAAGAACCTTGAGTAAATTCTGGATCCTTGCTGGTCTGCTGGGACTTGCTGGATGGCTCTTTTTCTTAGCAGTTCTGAAAGTTCTTGTACTTCTTGATCCCTTAGATTGGGTAGAACATCTGGGAGGGACTTGTTTGACTTTACGGGAGTGCGAATGAAAGGTATTCTGTAGCCTCCGGATATAACTGACCATACCCATTTGTCTTGTGTTATGTCTTGCCAGGCTCTTGGGTACAGTGATAATCTTCCCCCGACTGCCTCCGGAAGTGAGCAGTCTGGCAACCCTTCAGGGATGGTGGGAGGGCTTCTCAGAGAAGGATTCTCTGCTGCCCTGGTTATGCGGACCCCCTCTGCCATGAGGGCAGTGTCTATTATTGTTCCCTCCTCTGCCCCTGGATGGGAACTCACCACGTGTGACCAGCAAGGCTCCCTGAGGTTTCTGGAACCACATCTTTCGCTCTTCTGACCCTTGGAATGTGGTCTGGATGGAGTTGAAAAATGGACTCCCACGGCAGAGAGAGTCTTGCCTTCCTGTTCACACCTGGTAAAGGTGTCCTTCACCTGTGATCCAAAAAGAGAGGAACCGTCAAAGGGGGTGTTGGTGAAAGATGCTCTGAAAGGTTCCGCAAAGTTACATAGCCGCATCCAAGTGTGTCTCCTTAGAGCAACACCTGTGCCTACAGCTCTACTCGCACCATCGGCTGCATAAGAAATGAGCCTCATGGAGGAGTTCACCACTGAATTAAGAGTCGCCAGCTGGGAGGCTGCCTTAGCCCGGGCCCCCTCAGCTGATGGATCTTGGAGGGTATCTCCAAGCTCCTTAAGGAGATACCTTTGAAGGCGGGTAAAGTGGTACAAGTAATTCAGAGACCTCATAGAAAAAGTCACTGAAGAGAACATCTGCTTCCTGTATCTGTCCATCGTCCTGGACTCCTTGTTAGGGGTATGGACAGATGAAGAAGTTTCATCCATCTCCTTCTTCGTGGCTGCCTCTACCACCATGGCATCAACAGGGACACCTTTAGATAAAAACTGTTTATCCTGTGGTGCCGTTATGAATTTAGTGGGTCTTCTGGGGGTGGGTTCCACTGTGTCTGGAGCTGACCACACCTTCCGAGCCACCACAGACATGAGTGGGTCAAAAGGCGGAGACATCCAGGAGGTGGAAGGTTGGGAACCAAACGCATCCAGGAATACCGACTTATCCTCAGAGGGGCTTAGGGTAGTCCAGTTCCCCCTCTGCCTAAGCATCTCAAGGATGTCTGAAAAGGAGACATCTTCAGAGGAGGATCTTGGGGACCCTTCCGAATCCTCCAAGTCGGTATCTGATGTGACAGACTCAGGGGAGTCAACATGCTTCCTCTTGCATTTCCTCTTACAAGGTGGCTCCTCTGAATGATCAGGGGAGGCCTCGGAAGAGGAAGATACACCCAAGGGGGGGGTGCCCTGGAGCATTGGTTCCCCACGCTTGTGGTCTGGAGGAGGAACAGAGGCAGACGCAGGCACCATAGTGGGAGGAGCCAGTGGGGATGATTGTGGGGCTGACTCAGGAGCCAGCCGACGAGGGAGTCTCGGTGTCCAGACCTTCCAAAGAAGTGATCAGAGCAGACGACGGAACCGAAGCAGAAGGTATCGGTGCCGATGGTTCCACGACCCTAACCCCAACGAACTCTGGCTCCGAGCTCAAAGAAGAAGTCGGAGGAGGAACAACAGCAGATATGGACAGAGCCGACACCTGATGAGAGGGGCTGGACAACATTTTTGCTAGGAGCTGCGATTTCAACAGCCTACTGACCACTCTCTCCACATCATGATCAGATAGTCTTGAGGACCGAGAAGAGTGAGACTGATGACTGTGCCCCAACTGGAGCAGAGGAGACCTCGGAGCCGAGCGTATCGACTCCAGGGAGGGAGACCTAGATCTCTTTTGACTCCCAGTTGGCTCCGAAGGGAGAGTCGGAACCAACTGGGAGGCAAGTAAATCGGTTCCGGACGGAGCCGAGGCTGAAGGAAAGTACAGTTTTGTACCTACCATAAATGTAGATGTCCGAACTGGATAGCATCTGCAGTCATAACAAGTGGGTTGTCCTGTCGTCAGGCAGCCCTGCAGTCGGCCGGATTCCAAAGTCCGGGTCCGGCCGCTGATGTCGCACTCCACCCCACGTCATCTCTGTTGGTCTTGGGGTATAAAAGCATCAGCCGACGCCATTTTCCTCAGTGTTTCTTGCCCCAGATGCCAGTAGCCCTCTTGCAGGCTAAAATTTGGATAGATGCCAATGTTTCCAAATAGATAGAGGTAAACACAAAATAAGCATATATGTACATATATACAAACAAAGACACCATGAAAGACTCCCCAACAGCTAGCTATTAGGAGGGTAAACACCCTAGGAGTACCACAGAGGGAAGGAGGGAGGGTAATCGAGACTGCAGATGCTATCCAGTTCGGACATCTACATTTATGGTAGGTACAAAACTGTACTATGTCCTTCATGGATGCATCTGCAGTCATAACAAGTGGGTAGAATACCATAGCCAACTAGGGAGGAGGATAAAGTAGATTATGGTGTGTTTAGGATCCCTTGCAGTACAGCAGTGGCAAACCCTGCTCGGGATCTGGAATAGAGGCAAATTATAATGCTTGGCAAATGTATGCACGGCGGTCCAAGTAGCCGCCTCAATAATGTCTTTGGTTGCCACTCCTCGTAAGAAGGCTGTGGTAGTGGCTGTTGCCCTTGTAGAATGAGGTCTTATGTTCTGTGGAATTGGTTTTCCATGGAAGGAGTAACAGTATCGTATGCAATTTCCTATCCATTTGGAGATTGTCTGTTTGGAAATAGCTTTCCTTCCCTTCCTGTTGCATAGGCTACAAAAGTTGGTCAGTCTTTCTGCTATTTTTGTTCTGTCCAAGTAGTAAGCGTAGCTGTCTATGTACATCAAGGTATGCAGTATTCTTTCCCTCTGTTTTGTGGGTTGGGAAAGAAGGTAGGTAGGTGGATTGCCTGGTTTAAAGATACTCTGGATACCACCTTGGGCATAAATGTAGGATTAGTCCTCATGGACACTCTATCTTGGTGGAAGATTAGGAAGGGTTGCACTGCCATTAAGGCCTGTAGTTCTGAAACCCTCCTTGCTGAAGTAATTGCCAGTAGGAAAGCAGTTTTCCATGACAGGTGTTGTAGGTCTGCTGTTGCTGCTGGTTCAAGGGTGATAGTGTCAACTTTTCAGCACAAAGTTTAAATCCCAAGCTGGTAATGGTGGTTTCCTTGGAGGTTTACATTCTTGATTCCTCCGAGGAACTGCCTGAAACAAAGTCTGAAAAACAGGTGGAATAAAAGCTGTATTCTGCTGAAATAGCTGATGCATGTATCTTGATGGAGGAGTAGGACAGGCCTGAATGAAGAAGTTCGGCCAGATACTCCAGAATGTTAAACATATCTATGTTTGACACATCTTTTCCTCTTTCCGTACTCAAATGACAAACCTTTTCCATTTTCCAGCATAGTTCCTTCTTGTTGAAGGTCTGCGTGCTTCAAGAATAATGTCTTTAACTCTTTGGGAAAGTTCTGGATTAGCTGCTGCTATGTGATGTTCCATGCAGTCAGTTGCAGCGTTTTAGGTTTGGATGTATGATGCTGTAGTTGTTCTGAGTTAACATCAAAGGCATCAGGGTATTGGCCACATATTGTTCGAGACATGCTCTTCAGTAGTGGGTACCAGTGTTGTCTTGGCCAGTTTGGAGCTATCAGGATTATCCTTGGGCGTTCTTCCTTGATTTTAGTAGTACCTTGTGTATCAAAGGAAGAGGTGGGAATGCATATGCTGTTAGGCCTTTCCAGTTGAAGGAGAGTGAGTCCACTTTCCATGCTAGTGGGTGGAATGTCCTTGTGCAGAATTTTTGAGCTGGTGATTGAGAGGTGATGCGAATAGGTCTATCTGTGGCATTCCCCATTTCTTTGAGATGGTCTTGAAGATGTCGGGTGCAGCTTCCATTCGTGGGCATCCAGTGGTTCTGCTTAATATGTCTGCTAGAATATTGTCTTTCCTCGGTACAAATATTGCCTGTAACTGAATGTTGTAGCTGAGTGCGGGGTCCACAGCTCAAGGTCATTCTGCATAGGGGGTATGAATGAGTGCCTCCCTGTTTGTTGATGTACCACATGACTGTGGTGTTGTCTGTCCCTTATCATCAACTGGCCCTCTTTGAGGAATGGTTTGAACTTTTGGATTGCCAGTTTTACTGCCAGCATTTCTTTTAGATTGATGTGCAGGTGAAGTTGATCCTGTGTCCACAATCCTTGCACGCATTTGTCCAACATGTGGGCCCCCATCCTAGGTCTGAGCGTCTGTTGTGATGGTCTGGCTTGGTTGACATCTGCGAAAAGGGTAGGCCTGGGTTTGACTGGCATGCCTGAGCCCACCATAGGAACTCCTGTTTTAAGCATGGAATTAGTGGGATTTCTGTTTCTAGACTGTGTCTGTGTTGGGACCATAAATTCTTTAGGTACCACTGTAGTTTCCTCATATGTAGTCTGGCAAATGGGACCAAGATTATGCATGATGCCATGAAGCCCAAGGCCTGCAGAACTTTCTTGCTGTTAACTTGTTCAGTTTTGTTAGTGCCAAGAAGTAAAGAGGAAGTTCTTTTGTGTTTTCTGTAGTCAGGAATGCCATTTGTTGTACTGTGGCCAATTCCGGGGGCAAGAATGTCCTTGTTTGGGATGGTATCAGCCTTAACTTTTGTAAATTGACTGTGTATCCCAGTCCTTGTAGCAAGTAAATGACCCTTTGTAAATCTGTTGTCAGCTTGCTTTGTTGTCCCCTGTAGCAGGCAGTCGTCCAGGTATGGGTAAATTTGAATTCCTGTAGTCTGCAATGAAGTTACTGATGCCAGGCATTTTGTGAATACTCTGGGCGCAGTAGATAAGCCAAAGGGCAATGCTGAGAATTGATAGTGCTCTGATCCTGCAAGAAATCTGAGGTATCTTCTGCAGATTGGTCGAATGAGAACGTGCAGGTATGCCTCCTTGAGATCTAGAGTTACCAGCCAAGACTCCTTGCCCAGCATGGGAAGAAGTTGCTGTAGGGTCAGCATTTTGAATTTTGGGACAATGATGTATGTATTTAAGGTGGACAGGTCGAGAATTGGTCTGCAACTTTTTTCCTTTCTTGGAACTAAGAATAGTCTGGAATAGTACCCTTTCCTTGTTCTGCTGTTGGCACTCTTTCCACAGCTCTCATGTTTGCTAACACCATTATCTGGCGTAGAGCCTCTGTTTTTTGATTTGGAGGTAGATTTGGCATTCCTCTTTTGACTGGTAAAGTGTGGAAGTGAAACCGGTAACCTTGATCTATGGTTTGTAAAATCCACTTGTCTTTTGTTATGTAGTGCCAGTTCTTTGAAAATAAAGGTTACTTTCCGCCTAGAGGAGCTGCTATTTGTTCCTGGTAGGCGGAGTTAGGATAAGTCACTGTGGTTGTGCTGAAGTAGTGGCAGTGGCTGTGTCTGTTGCCTCTGTTGTTACCTTGCCACTGTGTCCTCTGTGAGGCACCTCCTCTGGATTGGTTTCTGCCTCTGGAGCGTCTATTCCTGCCCCTTTGAAATTTTGTGGAGTCAGGAAAAGGACCAATTTTTGGCAGGCCAGTTCCTGCTAAACCTTGGGGGTTGAACCTGCAAGAAATCTTTAACAGTTTGAACAGATTTGCCTTTTCTTCCATTTTCTTCATAACCTGCTGGGCAGGTGTACCAAACAAACTTGTCTTGTCCATGGAGCATCTAGCAACTTAGCTTTTAACATGATGCGGTAAAGCATTCCTTTAGCCATGCATGCCTTCTTATCACTGTGCCTGTCATGGCTGATCTAAATGAAGCCTCCAGTGCATCATAGCCACATTTTAAGGAATGGTTGCTAACCTGTTGTATGTTATTTACCATCTCTAATACTGACAGGGCGACAATGCAAACTTTCTGAAATTTATTGAAATAGCTAGTCTGGAGCAAGTCTTGATGATGAAGTCTCTGGCATGCAGAAGGTGATGCCTGGTGGTAGCAGTAAGGAGCCAGTCGTCTAGATATGGAAACACCTGGAATCCTTCCTGTCTCAGGTGAGTGGTAACTACTGCCATGCATTTGGTGAACACCCAGGGTGCTGTGGTGAGACCAAAGGGCAGAGCTCTGAACTGGTAATGGCTGGTTCCGAGCTGGAAGTGGAGGAATCTTCTGGAGCGTCTGTCCATTTTGACATGGTAGTACACATCCTGAAGATCTACAGAGCACATCCAATTGTCCTGACCCAGAAAGGGCCTAATGGACTGTAGCGTGACCATCCAAAACTTGGTTCTTTGTACAGACCTGTTCAGTCTGCTGAGATCCAGAATGGGTCTCCAGTCCCCTGTCTTTTTTGGCACCAAAAATAACCTTGAGTAAATTCTGGATCCTTGCTGGTCTGCTGGGACTTGCTGGATGGCTCTTTTTCTTAGCAGTTCTGAAATTTCTTGTACTGCTTGATCCCTTAGATTGGGTGGAACATCTGGAAGGGACTTGTATGACTTTACGGGAGTGCGAATGAAAGGTATTCTGTAGCCTCCGGATATAACTGACCATACCCATTTGTCTTGTGTTATGTCTTGCCAGGCTCTTGGGTACAGTGATAATCTTCCCCCTACTGCCTCCGGAAGTGAGCAGTCAGGCAACCCTTCAGGGATGGTGGGAGGGCTTCTCAGAGAAGGATTCTCTGCTGCCCTGGTTATGCGGACCCCCTCTGCCATGAGGGCGGTGTCTATTATTGTTCCCTCCTCTGCCCCTGGATGGGAACTCACCACGTGTGACCAGCAAGGCTCCCTGAGGTTTCTGGAACCACATCTTTCGCTCTTCTGACCCTTGGAATGTGGTCTGGAAGGAGTGGAAAAATGGACTCCCACGGCAGAGAGAGTCTTGCCTTCCTGTTCACACCTGGTAAAGGTGTCCTTCACCTGTGATTCAAAAAGAGAGGAACCGTCAAAGGGGGTGTTGGTGAAAGACGCTCTGAAAGGTTCCGCAAAGTTACATAGCCGCATCCAAGTGTGTCTCCTTAGAGCAACACCTGTGCCTACGGCTCTACTCGCACCATTGGCTGCATAAGAATTGAGCCTCATGGAGGAGTTCACCACTGAATTAAGAGTCGCCAGCTGGGAAGCTGCCTTAGCCCGGGCCCCCTCAGCTGATGGATCTTGGAGGGTATCTCCAAGCTCCTTAAGGAGATACCTTTGAAGGCGGGAAAAGTGGCACAAGTAATTCAGAGACCTCATAGAAAAAGTCACTGAAGAGAACATCTGCTTCCCGTATCTGTCCATCGTCCTGGACTCCTTGTTAGGGGTATGGACAGATGAAGAAGTTTCATCCATCTCCTTCTTTGTGGCCGCCGCTACCACCATGGCATCAACAGGGACACCTTTGGACAAAAACTGTTTATCCTGTGGTGCTGTTATGAATTTAGTGGGTCTTCTGGGGGTGGGTTCCACTGTGTCTGGAGCTGACCACACCTTCCGAGCCACCACAGACATGAGTGGGTCGAAAGGCGGAGACACCCAGGAGGTGGAAGGTTGGGAACCAAACGCATCCAGGAATACCGACTCATCCTCAGAGGGGCTTAGGGTAGTCCAGTTCCCCCTCTGCCTAAGCATTTCAAGGATGTCTGAAAAGGAGACATCTTCAGAGGGGGATCTTGGGGACCCTTCCGAATCCTCCAAGTTGGTATCTGATGTGACAGACTCAGGGGAGTCAACATACTTCCTCTTGCATTTCCTCTTACAAGGTGGCTCCTCTGAATGATCAGGGGAGGCCTCGGAAGAGGAAGATACACCCAAGGGCGGTGCCCTGGAGCGTTGGTTCCCCACGCTTGTGGTCTGGAGGAGGAATAGAGGCAGACGCAGGCACCATAGTGGGAGGAGCCAGTGGGGATGATTGTGGGGCTGACTCAGGAGCCAGCCGACGAGGGAGTCTCGGTGTCCAGACCCTTCCAAGGACGGTACCAAAGAAGTGATCAGAGCCGATGATGGAACCGAAGCAGAAGGTATCGGTGCCGACGGTTCCACGACCTGAACCCCAACGAACTCCGGCTACGAGCTCAAAGAAGGAGTCGGAGGAGGAACAACAGCAGATATGGACAGAGCCGACACCTGATGAGGGGGGCTGGACAACATTTTTGCTAGGAGCTGCGATTTCAACAGCCTACTGACCACTCTCTCCACATCATGATCAGATAGTCTTGAGGACCAAGAAGAGTGAGACCGATGACTGTGCTCCAATTGGAGCAGAGGAAACCTCGGAGCCGAGCGTATCGACTCCAGGGAGGGAGACCTAGATCTCTTTCGACTCACAGTTGGCTCCGAAGGGAGAGTCGGAACCAACTGGGAGGCAAGTAAATCGGTTCCAGACGGAGCCGAGGCTGAAGGAACAGCTTCACCCATCGATGGCTCCAAACTGGGAGCCGAAGATTTTGGTGGTTTAGAGGCCTTCACAGGCTGAGTCTTTGCCGGTGAATCCTGTTTGAGTAATCCATGTAGGATTAACTTATTTTTACGCTCCTGCAGGACTCTTGGGCTGAAGGCATGGCAAACCGAACAAGAGTCCTGCAGGTGTACAGCGCCGAGACAATAGACATAAGAAGTGTGACCATCTGTCAGAGACATCTTCTGACAGCATGAATCACACTTCTTGAATCCGGACACCTTGGTATCCTTAGACATACTTATAAAAGGGATACCAAACACAATATACAACTATAACAATTTAAGTATAGTAACTATAAAACACACACACACAGTTACCACACCCAAAAACAGTCAAGGATACACACAATGGTCTAACAACAATAAGTAGACTAAACTAAGTAAATGCTAACTACTATAAATGTTTTTTTTTTTTTTTTAAAGAAAAATAGGTTAGCCTCTAACTTAAATGGCTACTTCAGAAAAGAGAGAGGGGGGAGGGGAAAACACTATAACTAAAATGAGTTTTCTGAAGGGATAGGGGAAGGTTTGAAAAAGAAGTATATATATATATATATATATATATATATATATATATATATATATATATATATATATATATATATATATAAAGATTAACTAGTATAAACAATCTACACTAACAAGCTATCAATTTTTATCAAAACACGATTTTATAATGAAAATATACGACCCGAGCCAGTAGACAACCAGCAGAAGCGGCAAATGAGATCTGGGTATCTAGCGCCAGGCATCATGGGATATGGAGTGGCCTTGAGCCAGTATGCAGCTCTCAAGCTTTTGAAGATGGCCGAATCGGAGCCGAGGATCGACTCCGAACCCAATAAGCAAGAATGAAGGCGTGATAGACAACTTAACATCAGTGGTTAAGAGTAAAAGACAGAACACAGTGAAAAGGAGCCTGAGGATGCCTGATCAAAGATTCAGATCTGTTAGGGACCCATGTCCAGTCCAGTCCAGTCTGGGAGTGAATGTTGGAAGTCCTTACACAAGACAGCACTGCATATTCTTTTTATGCATTTGGGATGAGGTAGTACTTAATGAATTAATAATACAGTCGAGTTGTGTTCATGTTCCTGATGTTATTTCACCTTTAGTTGGCAAATGTAGTGTTCAGTCCTTATTAGTGCCAGCCGACATGACATCAAAGTAGGTGGCCTACAGTCTTCTGTAGGTCATTCTGGTGGCAGAGTTATCAACATTTTGCATCTTATACTGAAAGGTTTGGGGGTCCTCTCCAATTTGATGTAAATAAGACACTGCTTTACAGTTAATTGCTTAAGTCAGTGTTTAGTTACTGTGTTTAAAATGTGGTTAAGGGAATGTCTGGACTAACAAAATAGGTGAGTAGCAAAGATATTATAGGAAAGGCACAGGTGCAGACTGCATTGTCTGAGGAAGGGAGGTCCTAACATGTAGACAATATTCTTACTTAAGGAAACTTGAAAGTATATCATACACTGTTTAACAAGATGAAGTGTTTCACATCATACTGAGTCTGAATTTTCCATGAAAAGGAAAATTCTAGCAACTTAGGAAAATTATTATTGTTATATGAAGCTTAAGAAAGTAATGACAACTCTGTCACAGTAAATCAATGTTATCCAGTTAATGGCGTGCTTTGCACCACTAATAAACAGAACAGTATGTTACAGTGAAGATTCAGCTGTTTTTTATGCCTAGGACTTGACTGTATGTACAGATATTTACATGAATGTATACATACACATAGTTTCTCATTGAGATATTATTCTTGCTTTGGGGTGTAAGTAAAAGTGATTTCTGAACACACACACACACAAGCAATAGATTTAACCTTGAGAGATTCAGAATAAGTCTCTATAGGTAAACCTTGTTACCACGACAAAGCTGGGACTAAATACTTTTGCTCATTCCCCAGTCAGACATTCTGAGGTACTCCTCTATAACAGAGAAATTAATCAAGTGCTCACAGTGCCAGATGAGTCTAGTCTGGTGGAACTGTATGCACCCCCAAAAAATGGGACACTGCTTTAAAGTCCATACCCAACAGATATCATTTTTACTCACTTGCTAGAAGTTAGCCTTAACCAGCTCTACCTGAAATGGGACAGTGTGCTCTATTAGAGAGAAAGAAGGGAGAGGACCAGGAGCACAGTGAATCCTGGTCATTTCCTTCCTGTAGTGAAAATTTACTCTTTTCCCCTTCCACCTTATGGGCTCAGTCTACTGTAAAAAGGGTCAGTAGGTGGTATGACAGTTTCTATTACAAACATTTCATTTATCTTTGCTCATTTCCTCTACCTGGGTGAAATTTCTTGTGGACAACGTGCTGGACAAATCATCGTCTATGATACCCAGTAACTGATTCTTTATTTTTTCTCATTCTGGAGGACATGTTGCATTTTTAGCCAAATGTGCTGTGTAATAACAGTAATAGTTGCTATTGATTTGTGATAAGCATCCAGTACGTCATAAGTTCCAATCACCTCTCTGTTTCAAAATTTCTAGGATGTCTCCAAAGGAGACATCATCAGGAGGTGATCTGGGGGATCCTTCCTCATCATCAAAATCAGTATCTTCAGTGATGGATTCCTGCAGGGAATCTTAGTGCTTCCTCTTGCACTTTTTCTTCAGAGGGACCTCCACATGGGGATGGTCTGGAGAGATATCTGAAGAAGACAGAATCTGAGTCTGAGTGTCCTGAGGTTTTAGCAATTGCTGTTTCAGTGGAGGAGCTGGCTGGAAAACTGGACTAAAGGAAGGAACATTGCTTGAGGAAGAAGAACTCAACTGAGTGGCTGAGGCAGTTAAGGTCCTCTCCATGGCCTTGAAGGCTGACCCCAACAAAGAGGGAATGTAGCCCAGAACCAAGATAGACTGAATTGGAACCATGGTCACTCCCCACTCTGATCAGACAGCACCAAGACAGATGCTGGTACTGAGCTAACCCTAGCCAAAGCCCCAAGGCTCGGGGATGGCTCCAAAGAAGGAGGAGTCAACTCCTGTCCCTTGGGGCTGAAAAGGCAACTGCTGCCCTGGGAGTTCTCCAGATCTGACACAGCCAAAGAACTCAGAGCTTGAATTGGTGATGCAGCTGATGCCAGACAATTCAAAGCTGAAATCTCTAAGCCCTCAGAGGAGGTTGGAGGAGTAGAAGTCAATGGGTTGAAAGAATGTTCGGCAGCCAAAGGGGTCAGAGTCAAGGGAGCACCTGAAATTCCTCTTGCCCATAAAAGCTTCTCCACAAGTCTCTCCACGCAGGTCTCTATGAGGCTTTAGCAGGAATGGATAGAGGACACAGAAGGAAACTTAGGTCTATGTAAAAATACCTCTGGTAATTCCATAGCAAAGGGATCAATAGATGGGGAATATTGACAGCTAGGTGTTTTCCAATTAGAAATACTAGGTGTCAAGCCAGTCAGCACCAAAACAGCACTCGGAGCCTGAATCTGTGGAACCAAGCCATCAGTCTGAATCTGTGCCAAGGCCCTCTGCGTTGAAGGTTTAGATGTAATGGAAGGTGTTTGTGCAGACACCGCAGTATCATTATTCGGAGCCTAGGAACTTTTTGGCACTGACGATTTCACTTTTTTAACAGTCCCCACTGGAGAAGATGGTATAGACATACTTCTTTTCTTGGTCTTCCCACAGGAAGGAGAAGAGGAGGAAGGTGATGAAATATCAGTCTTACTTTTTTCAGAGGATATGGCCTCATTGAAGGCAGTAGGAATTAAACCTTTTAACATCAGCTTATTTTTTTCTCTCTACTAAGCCATGACAAATATTGCAATCTTCCTGCAGCTGATTTGGTCCCAAACAGTAGACAAAGAGTGTGTGTCTGAAGAAGGAATTTTGTGGCCATACTGTTGACATTTCTTAAAGCCAGAGGAGCCCTTAGGTTTGTCAGACATACTAATAAGAAAAAGCACTCGCATCATACACACTCATGACAAAGGGTTGGAGCAATTACAGCCACTCAAAGATTCAAAGGCGAAGTAAACAAAAGATATATATTTTTTTATATTAGACTATAGAGAAAGAGGGGGAGGAGTATACTGAAGTGCACGGAAAGGGAAGAAATCTACCAACAATAGTAGAAATGATGTGCACAAAGTGTATGGAATGGGAGAGAAAATACCAATAATGATAATAAAGATTTACACAAGTAAAAGGGTAGGTGAAAAAAAAACAGAAAAAAGTAAGCTAGACTAGAATTAGTGGAAAAATAAGTAAAGAACAGTAAATAAATTGAGCTCGAGAGCAAAGGCAAATGCATCTGTCCAAGAAAGTGGCAAATGAGATCTGAGGTAACTAGGAGAGATGCATTATGAGTAGAGTTGAAGCTCGAGAGTTTTTGGCCTGTGCAAGCTGTGGAAATGGCTGAGATGGTTCCGATGCTTGGAACTGAACCCATTGGTCAATGATAAAATGAAGACTGACAACTTCAGATCTTGTTTTTCCAGCACCTTACCCTCTTCTCCAGTGGAATAGGCAAACCCACATAAGTTCTTCCCTTGGAGCCTCATTCTCCAAATCTTTTCTCCCTTCCCAGTAATCATCAGCCTCTATCCATTACCTCTAAGCACATTTGTTTCCCAGCAGTGGAAAAGTAGCTAGTGACTTGAGCAAGAGCCAACCGGAAGGAGCTTTCATCCAAGGAAGGTAATGAAGCCTGTTTGGTGTTGTGGCTGTCTGCAGACCATCACTCAACTACATTTCTTCCCTATCATAAACTATATGGACTAGAAGCCCAAGCAATGCACATAGGAGGGACTATCTCACCAAAGATCCTCTCCCAGTATCTGCTGTTGCTTCTGGCAATTCTAAAGGTCAATCAAATGTTTACTTATAATCATGAAAAAATTGTGAGACTGTGCCTGACAGCAGTACTATAATACCGACTTTGGATGATTTATATTGCCAAGACATGCTAGAAGTCTAAAATCACCAGCCTTGTAAGTCAAGTCCATGTCAACAGTCTTTGCTGCATCACTGAAACCAGCACAAGAAGAATTCACTCACTGATTATGTATAAATGGAACTACCACCCCATCCTCTATGTAAAGCAAGTCTGGATGGATTCAGCTCCACTCTTGCCTGCCCAGCTCCTCAAATGCCTAAGCCTTTAAAGTTTGACTGGGCTGTAGTAAATGCTTTAAACCCTCTATGTCACAAATTTGTAGGTTCATGGCCCATGTTTTCTATCTGAGCATCTTGTACGGGTACTTGGTGTGACATTCCTCCTCTGGGCCAGTGATCAAGCAGCCTCAATCCTTACCAGTGACACCAGTGGGGAATGTTCACTGTGAGAAAAATACACACACAGTATTTTCAGATCCAGCCCTCTCCACCAAGTATAATTTCCCTTAAGAGTACACAGAGAATGCACACTCCAGTCCTGAGGGCTGGACTTCCTCCCCAGGCCCCATATAAGACTCCCCACTGACCACTACAGAGCTGAGTCCTTAATCAGGTATTTCAAGCCAAGTCCTCCACCATCGTCTCTGTGAAATCAGTGTCCCTGTTCAAAGTAGCTGACACACACATATTTGCTTTTCACAGACACACACACACACCAGGAAAAGCCTGTCACAACCCCCCCCCCGCCACCTTGACTATAAGGAAGATTTGCTGCCACCAGAACACCTGAAGCCAGCTACTTTAATGCTCTTAGCAGTTTACCCAATTACACTTATTGCAGTTAATACTTATACAACTGGTAGTGTTTAACCAAGCAGCAAGACTTTCAGGAATGTGGAGTCACACTGCCACTAAATAAATGCAAGCACTCTCAAAGGTTAAATATTTTCTAAAAGATCAGCCACAGTGAAAGGCACAGGTATAGTTAGTATCTGTTTACAATTAACACCAGACTTTCAATCACAGGATCTATATACCGTGCAATGAAAAAGTATTTGCCCCCTTCCTTACTTCTTATTTTTTTGCATGTTTGTCACACACAAATGTTTCAGATCAGCAAACAAATTTAAATATTAGACAAAGATAACCCAAGTAAACACAAAATGCAGTTTCTAAGTGATGATTTTATTTATTAAGGGGGAAAAAAACTATCCAAACCTACATGGCCATATGTGAAAAAGTAATTGCCCCCTTGTTAAATCATGAAGTAACTGTGGTTAATCACATTTTTGGGAAAACTGAGTTCAATTTCACTAGCCACACCCAGGCCTGATTACTGTCAGACCTGTTGAATCAAGAGATCACTTAAATAGAACTTGTCAAACAAAGTGAAGTAGGCCAAAAGATCCCAAAAAGGAAGACATCATGCCGCGATCTAAAGAAATTCTGGAACAGATGAGATTGACATCTATCAGTCTAGAAAAGGTTAAAAAGCCATTTCTAAAGCTTTGGGACTCCAGCGAACCACAGTGAGAGCCATTATCCACAAATGGAGAAAACATGGAACAGTGGTGAACCTTCCTAGCAGTGGCCAGCCTGCAAAAATTACCCCAAGAGTGCAGTGACGACTCTTCACAAAGGTCACAAAAGAATGCAGAACAACATCTAAAGAACTGCAGGCCTCACTTGCCTCAGTTAACTCATTAACCCCGACTACCATCTCATGGTGCCTCAGTGCTTACATCCGAGCATGCTATGAGATGATAGGAATTTCATGTTGTTACCCCTGAGTGCCTTCCACTAACGCGGGAAACTTTAATGTAGATTTTTAACTGTGCTGAGTGTAAAACATGCTAAAATCATAACCATACTTGTTATTTACCTTGTATATTTACAATTCAGTGTGTATTACATGCTGGTCACATAAAAGTTTTACAAGCAAATCGACTTTGTAAGTTTTTGAGCAAGTGGCAGCAGCCAATTGGATTCTTGCAATCCAAGCCACTACTTGCATAACACCTCCACCCCCGACCTAATTTTCTTTTGTTTTGCCCAAATAATATAGGGTCCAGCAGCAGGTAGTTCCTTTCTTTTTGCTGATATTTGAAGATTTTACCTGCTACAGGATCCATCTATTTATTCTGGGAATGGAGTGCATGGATCGCTACTGGAGAAATCATACTGGTTTGACCATTATCATCAGGACATTTCACTGCTCTTCTGCCCTTCTAGGTCAGGTAAGATAATACCAAAGTGAGAAGACTGCAAGATGCTTGTCAGATACATTCCATTTCATGTCATGCCGAAAAGCTGTAGAATAAAGAAAAAAAAACAAAAAACTTCTGCACTGTTTTCCTTGCTGCTCCTTCCTTACTTTGTACAGTTCATTCATTCCAGATATCTATGTGCACATTTAGTTTGATGTCTGCTAGTGTGCTAGCCCTGTACTATGCATTTCTCATCTTATTTCTTTGCCTTTTTTTTTTTTTTGGCCATGTAGTTTATGGCAGAATATCCTGTTGATTGGTTGAAGGAATAGTGATTTTATTTATTAAATCTCACCAAATGGCAAGCACTAGGTTTTGCGGATGCCCTCAAATATGGCAGTATGTTTTTGTAAGGCAAATCTTCTATAATGCGATAGTTTCTCTAGCATGCAACTGCAAGCGATCGCTTTACAGAACCTACCAAAACTAAATATTGTTTATAGCTTCTCCTTCTGCATTTGTATCTATGTGCACCTTTAGTTTTAACGGTCATGTGTGCCAGTGTAGTTTATTGCAGAATATCCTATTGGTTGGTTTACTTTTAACGTTCATGTGCACCAGTGTTTCAGCCCTGTACTATACATTTCCTGTCATTTTTTTTTTTTTGGTGGGGACAATGTACTTTACTGCCCTCATACACATGTTATTCTATAATAACACGTAACTGCAAGCGATCGCATTACAGAACAAAAAAATTTCTGCACTGCTTTCTTGCTTCTCCTTCCTTACTTTGCATAGATCATTCACCTCGGATATCTATGTCATTTCATTATTATGGTCACAAAGCAGTATACTTTAGGCATATTCAATTCATTTTGTACTGCTTGTCATGGGAAATTAAAACTGCAAGCCTATTGAGGCAGACAATACATTGAGTCTAGCACCCAGGCATTGAGTAAGATCATGGGTGTACAGTAAACTGTGGGGGATTTGTTATGGTCTTAAAACCTGAAGAACAGTAAAACACTGTTTGCTGAATTCATGGTGGGTGGAGTAGTGTTTGACTGCCTATTGTTGCTGTCTGAGGGATCTTGGTGGAACTAATTTCTTCCTTTTTTTATCACTGCACAACTTAATGCTAAGTGGAGACACAGTACAGTTTTGTACCTACCATAAATGTAGATGTTCGAGTGTATTCACTGCTGCAGTCATTATACTTGGGTTATCCTGCCATCAGACGGTCCCGCAGTCGGCCAGAGTTCCAAAGTCTTGGTCCGGCGTTGGTTGCTGTTGCTTCTTCCCTAATGTCACTGCGCCAGGGGTATATAAGATGCGGCCGACGCCATTTTCTTCAGTTTTTCTTGCCCCAGATGTCAGGTGCCCCCAAATAGGTAGGCAATACATATTGCTAATAAAACATACATAAAAAATAAAACCAAAAACTTCATTTACCAGCAAATACTCCACATAGGTAGTATAGGTTAGAAAGGTATGGATAAGTCCCAGCTAAGAAAGAGGGGATGGAGGGAGGGTAACCTGGACTGCAGCAGTGAATACACTCTAACATATACATTTATGGCAGGTACAAAACTGTACTATGTTCATTGTGTTTCACTGCTGCAGTCATTACACTTGGGTTGAATCCCAAAGCTGAGGTAGGGTGGCTGGTTCTATAGAGGATTTGAGGTGGCTATGTGGCCCTGCAGCACTGCAGTGGCAAAGCCAGCTCTGGATTTAGAATAGAGGCAGGTGATAATGTTTGGTAAAGGTGTGCACTGAACTCCAAGTTGCAGCTTCCAAGATATCTTTGGTAGGTACTCCTCTAAGGTAGGCAGTTGAAGTGGCTGTTGCCCTGGTGGAATGTGGCCTAATGTTGCTAGGTACAGTTTTCTCATGCTGTGTGTAGCAGAAGCGGATACAGTGTCCTACCCACTTTGAAATGGTTTGCTTTGAAATAGCCTTTCCCTGTGATCCTGCAGCATATGCTACAAACAATTGCTCAGTTTTCCTGAAAGCTTTTGTTTTGTCCAAGTAGAAACGTAACTGTCTGTGTATGTCCAATGAATGCAGGAGTCTCTCCCCTTTATTCTGGGGATTTGGATAAAAACTTGGCAAGTGAATAGTTTGGTTAAGAGCCACACTGGATACCACCTTTGGCATAAATGAAGGGTTTGTTCTTAGAGAAACCCTGTCTTGGTGAAAAATGATAAAAGGCTCCACTGCCATTAGTGCCTGTAACTCTGAGACTCTTCATGCTGAGGTTATTGCCAGAAGCAGAGCAGTTTTCCATGCCACATATTTTAATTCTGCTGCATTTGCTGGCTCAAAAGGAGGTAAAGTTAGTTTTTCCAAGATGAAATTGAGGTCCCAAGTTGGTGTTGGTGCTCTCCGGGGCAGTCTTATGTTTTTAGCCCCTCTGAGGTACTGCTTTAGCAATGGATGAGAGAAAATAGGAGGATCTGAGTTGCAATGAGCCGAGATGGCAGAGGCGTGTATCTTAATGGATGAAAAGGATAGGCCTTTGTTCAGCATCTCAGTTAAATATTGTAATATCTGATGAATATTTGGGACAAGAGGGTCTAAGCTTTGAGCCTGGTTCCAGGTACAGAATCTGAATAGGATTTCCTGGTGCTAGACCTCCTGGCCTCCAAAATGACATCCATAACAGCTTTAGAGAGAGGTGTTGTCTGCTTGATTAAGGAATCTGCCATGCAGCCAGGTTTAAGGTCTTGAGCTGGCTGTGCAGGATCTGATTGTTTTGTTGAGTCAGAAGATGCGGAATTTGAGGTAAAATTCATGGTGGACCTTGAGCTAAGTTCTTCAAGATTGGGTACCAGTGGTGGTGTGGCCAGTCTGGGGCAATCAGGATAATTTTTGGCTTTTCTTGTCTGGCTTTTATGAGTACCTTTGAAAGGAGAGGCAGTGGTGGGAAGGCATACACTTGTAGGCTTTTCCAGCTGAACGAGAGGGCATCCACTTTCCATGCTTGTGTGTGGTAAGTCCTTGTGCAGAATTTCTGTAGTTGGCAATTCATTGGGGAGGCAAAAAGATCTATGTCTGGGCTCCCCCATTTTTGTGTTATCATGCTGAATACTTGTGGATTTAATTTCCACTCGTGAGGATCCATGATGTTTCTGCTTAAGTCGTCTGCCAGAGTATTTTTCTTTCCTGGCAGGAATTGTGCTTGCAGATGAACTTGATAGGTTATAGCTGTGTTCCACAAGGTTATGGCTTGTCTGCAGAGGGGATAAGAATGAGTGCCCCCTTGCTTGTTTATGTACCACATAACTGTGGTGTTGTCTGTCTTTAGTAATAGTTGTCCTGGATGCAGAAGGTCCTTGAAAGCTGTTAGGGCATTTTGTACAGCTAGCATCTCTTTTTGATTGATGTGAAGATGCATTTGGTCTGTGGCCCACTTGCCCTGAATACATTTTCCTGCCATGTGTGCTCCCCAGGTGTAAACCGAGGCATCTGTTGTTAGTGTCTGCCTGGCTGTGGGTAGAGTGAAAGGATGACCCTTGTTGAGGTGACATGCCTGTGCCCACCATCGAAACTCCTGTTGTAGGCAGGGAATAAGTGGTATTACTGCTTCCAAACTGTGACAGTGTTGAGACCAAACACTTTTTAGGTACCATTGTAATTTCCTCATATGCAGTCTGGTATATGGTATTAGTAGTATGCAGGATGCTATGAACCCCGAGACCTGCAGAATTTTTCTTGCAGGGAGTTGGGTTTTTGTTGCCATCAATTGAAAATAATGAGTCAGTTGTCCTTGCTTGTCTGGTGTGAGATAAGCCATCTGGGCCATTGTATTTAAGCTGGCGCCCAGGAATATTATTTCTTGTGAGGGCACTAGTTTTGACTTCTTTTCGTTTACTGTGTACCCTAGGCAAATTAGCAATCTTTTTACAAATGCCAGATGCTTTAGAAGAATGTCCTTGCTCTCTGCTTGAATAAGGCAGTTGTCCAAGTATGGATATATTTGAATTCCTTTTTGGCTGCAAAATGCAATTACTGGTGCCAGGCATTTTGTAAAGACCCTGGGTGCAGTAGATAAGCCAAAGGGCAGTGCAGAGAATTGGTAATGCATTGAACCAGCTATGAATCTGAGGTATCTTCTGCAATTTTGTCTGATAGGGACATGCAGATATGCCTCTTTGAGGTCCAAAGTAACAAGCCAAGCCTTGTTGCCCAGCATGGGAAGAAGCTGCTGAAGTGTCAACATTTTGAATTTTGGAACATCCAGGTAAGTATTTAGAGTAGAAAGGTCCAGTATGGGTCTCCAGGCATTGTCCTTTCTGGGGACCAGGAAAAGTCTTGAGTAAAATCCTTGTCCTTGTTCCTGTTGTGGTACTTTTTGAATAGCTTTCATGTCCATGAGGGCTGCAATTCGGTTTTGTGCCTCTGCCCATTGATTTTGTGGTAGGTCTGGCATTCCTTTTAGCCTTGGTAAAGTGTGAAAGTGGAACCTGTAACCTTGAGACACAATATTCAGAGCCCATTTGTCTTGGGTGATTATATACCAATTTTGTGAAAAAAGTGTTAGTTTTCCCCCTAAGGGAGCTGCCAAAAGGTAAGTGCTTTGGCATTTGAAGGGGGAAGTCATTGGGACTGTTTCCTATAAGGTTGTGACTTGTCTTCCCCTCCTTTTGGGGTTGAAGCACCCCACTGTTGTGGTCTGTAAGAGCCCTGGGGCTGAGATCTGCCTCTTGGGCGTCTGTATCTGCCTCTTTGTGGTCTGTCTGACACTGGAAAGGACCAATTTTTTTGAAGGCCAATTTCTGCTAAATCAATGTAGCTGTACCTGTAAGAAATCCTTCACTGTTTGCATAGATTTTGCCTTATCCTCCATTTTCTTTAATACCTCTTCTGCCTTAACACCAAATAAAATATCCTGCTGTAAAGGTGCATCCAATAATTTTGCCTTAACATGATCAGGTAAACCTTGTTCTTTTAACCAAGCATGCCTTCAAATCACAGATCCTGTAACTACTGCTCTACAGGAAGCCTCCAATGAATCAAAACCACATTGCAGAGTATGTTTTCCCACTTGTTCAGCTGCATGCAATAAATCCTGCATTTCCTTATAGTCAGGATGTTCTGAACTTGTAAGCATTTTCTGTTTTAACAGGGACATTAAATATTGTTGGTATTTAAGCATGTGAAACTGGCAATTTAAAGCTCTCACTGATAAAGTTGCAGAGGTGTAAACTTCCTTCCCCCATCTATCTAATGCTCTAGAATCCCTGTCAGAGGGAACTGGATTTTTAACTGTGGAAGCCTTTACCCCTTTGGGACCCTGGGAAATAGTTTCTGGGTCAGCAACAGGGTTTTTATAAAGAAATTTGTGAGAGTCAGGGACTCTGTAGTACCTGTCGGGCTTGACTGGAGCAGGGGGCAAAGAATCTGGATTCAGAGAACACATCATCCACAATATCTAACACTGGCGGAATTGCAAGGGGCCCGTGCTGAGGCAACAAAAGAAAGTCTCTGAGTCTTTTCTTGGATTCTGAGTAATCCTGGCCCTCCCAGTAGAAATGCTCCCTCATGGTATGTAAAGTTTCCCCAAAAGAGTAATCCTCAGGAGGAGAGGCTGAAGGAATTGATTCTTCAGCATCAGAGTCCTTATAGGGGGGTAAAGAGTATCCCTGGTCTAAAGAGGAATCAGAAGAAATGGAAACCTGGTCAGAGGAATCATAGTCTGCATCCTGCCTAGGCCTTTCATCAGGAGGGGGATGGAAACCCCTGATCAGAGTAATTAAGTCTTCGGCCATTTTGAGCATCTGTTTTTAGGCATGGGGGCCTGTCCATGTGAATGCTGTACTTGCTTCTTTGTCTTTAATGGAGTTTTAGACTTTGCTGTAGTTTTGATGGTAAGCTGTGAAGGTCTGAAAACACCCTCAGAAGCCGATGCCTGCTCAGCGGCTCCAGACCCATCTAAGGGGTTAGTTTCCATAGGCCCAATACCTTGAGTATCCAGAGGCCTAGACATCTCTACGTGGGAGCCAGAGGCGGCCTGTGGCTCTGAGGTAGCAGGTGTCAGGAGCTGCGAAAGCGCCTCACTGAGAACCGGCGACTGGCCTAGAAGAGGCTTCATCGTCAATTTTGGGCCTCGGATGCCTGTCCTTATCCTTGTCTTTGCATTTTTTGTGTATTCCAGTCGTCGGTTGTTCCAATGGCATGGTATAATTGAACCTTCGGCCAAAGTAATGGCGAGCAAAGTCAAACTGATGTTTAATAGTACGCTTGTTAAATCTAGCACAAAACTGACAACTAGTGATGTCGTGGTCTGGGCCTAGACATGTAATACAGTAAGAATGAAAATCCTTATGAGGTATTTGCTTCCCACAAGAAATACAATTATTAACTTTTACTGACATCGGTCTGAGGCAAGAAAAAGTTTCCTCAACGGGGTACTTAGCTTTATTGAAGACTTTGGTTCTGAAATTCAAATTGAAAATCTCAGGAGTCGGCTGACCGGCACTTGCGAACTGCTTTTGCTTTGGGAACCGTGCGGCAAGAAAGACTGAATAAAATGGCGTTGGCTGCATCTTATATACCTCTGGCGCACTGACGTCAGGGAAGAAGTGACAGCAACAGATGCCGGACCAAGACTTTGGAACTCTGGCCGACTGCAGGACCGCCTGATGGTAGGATAACCCAAGTGTAATGACTGCAGCAGTGAAACACGATGAACATCCATGGTTTCTTGTGCTGTTCTAGTTTTTGCCAACAGTTGTGCTGCCATTGTTATGATAAATTAATGTTTAATGCAGTGTGTGTGTGCGCACGCATGGGTCTATTTTGTATATGTTAACTTTAACCTTTCCTTGCTGTGTCAGGGGTATTAGTGAACATTTTCTGCAGAGTTTTTACTTCTAAAATGGATATTTTCATTTTATTTTGAGTTGAAGTGATGTGTAGTAGTAATATTTAATGAGTACTACTCAATCTTCATAGTTAGCTTGTGGTGATCAGTGCTTTGCCTTTCAAGCACATAAACTGCAGTAGCTCTACCACCATGGTAGACTATTAAAATGTGCAGTACACGTTTTGCATGAAAACTTGCTATACCAAAATATTCCTACCTATTTATCTCACCTTTTTCTACTTCTCCTCTCTTTTACTTCCTAACTGTAAAGAATAAGAGTGTAGTTTTTTAAAGCAGACATATTTACTCATACTACATATTTTTGACTTTCACAATAAATGTTATTTGTAACTTGCCTTATTCTAGTATTCAAATGGCTTTGTTTTTGAGTACAGCTTTATTTGTAATAGCCTAGTATCATCCTATGGACCTATGTGGTGTACTATATTGAGGAGTGAAGGTTAAATAACTCAGTATTTGCAGGGTGTGGATTCTGAAAGAATTGATGATGACATTGAAAGAAGAGCGAGAGGAGATATTGGATAGAGTGGGATATCTGATTATGTGGGCCCGATATTTTGATCAGCAGATGTGGTTAATATATAATTGGCATCTAGCAACACAAAGATTTATTAACTGGGGGATTGCTGTCAGCAAGCTACTGATCTCCTGTAAAACACATGCAGTGATTTATACTGTCACCACTGGAGAAATCCCACTTCTACATGTGCTCCTTGAGAACCTGGTGCCATCTTCAAACCCCTAACAGAACAGAGGAGACCATGCCCTTGACTCATGTCCCTCTCTGTGTAGCTTCAGCTATCACAGAGCTGCTAATGAATCCCTAATCACTTGGTTCACAGTTTACACTCTGTCCTTCTGCACCAAGGAGCTGGGAATGAATCATAACTACTGAAGATGTTTCTTAAATTGCATTAGCACAATGTTTTAGTTGCATTGAAGTAAACTTTGGGTAGAGAGGGAAGATTTCTTTATTTATTATTAGGAGTTTACAAATAATGGATATTAGAACTAGGAGAAGGTTAAAGGATTGAATGCTGAAGAATTAATGGGATAGGTTGTGGCTAGTATAGTTATTGACAGTAGATAGACAAAAATGTTAAGACATTGGTATGTTCAGTATTATGTAGAATGGAATAGGAAAGACAGGTATTTACACAGGGAATTATGTAAATTAACTGCTGCCAAAAATGTGTGGGGCCTGAATAGTATGGAAACTGAATGTAAAAAATTGACCACAGTAAGACTGCTGCATTTCTGTCACTGGTGTTTCAAAAACTAATTTCTGATCTAGAAAGGTTGCATATTTTGTGCTACTCTTGGTGAAGATGGAAAAGATGGGTGCTATGCTTATTTTCCACCTTTTCTTTCTCTTATCCAAGTTTGTGTGACAGAAAACCATAACTTGTCTGAAGAAGAGACCAAAATATGATTTTTCCCAAAATTATGATTGTCACTTGTAAACAATGGTAGTTGTCTCACTGAGATCAATGGTGTTACTTGTGGACTAATACTAGCATGGAGCCACCATCTATTTTGGGCAATATGCATGGTTATGTCAGTCGTGTAGAATTTAGGTGGGAGTAAGAGCTCAGTAATATACAAGTGTCCTACTGCGTTTAGTGAATTACTCTGGTGTTCCCCTAACAGATGGCAATGGCTCCTTGTTACATAACACCTGCACCAGGAATATAATGAATGCCTAATCAACAGGTTTGGTGCAGCAACAATCACCTTTGCTGAACGTGCATAACCTTGAAGTAATGAAATGCAGATCATTATCACATTTGAACAATAACTACAGTTACAGTATAATAGCCATTCTCACTTGTCAGGTGAAACGGTCAGCATCCGCCATTGTTATTCACATACGTAGAGGTCATTATCACATTGATGAATGCATAGACCATATGGTATGTTTTTCTAAGTTTATTAATGTTAGATTTGTAACCAAGGGAGTTTTATCTTGTAATACTATTGGGGTTGTATACAGGTTGAAATGTCCATGTAATTTATTTTATATTGGTGAAATAACATTTAAAGTGAGATTATTAGAACATATTTGGGACATTAAAAATCAACAGGAAGATTAGATGATGGCTGCACATTTTAAAGAAAATCATGTGATGCTTCATTGTTTCAAGGTAGTATCTTGGAGCAAGTGAATTTTAAAACAGATGACGAACATTTGCTTTTTAAATAATCTGTTTTTATTCCGAAATACAACACTTTAGTACCTACAGGTTTGAATTGTGAAGTTAATTGGAAGTATTTTATTTGATTGAATAATGGGATAATTACTTCAGTTGGATGAGTTTGCATATGAAGGATTTTTTTTTTTTAAATATGGTATATTACTTCTTGAAGGTCTTTGACAGAAGCACTACAGACAAAGTAGAAATCAGAGCTGCAGCTCGTGGTTTATTTATTTAGGGGTCATTGGGGAGAATGTGTCATTTTGCTCCTTGTACATACTTGGAAGGGCTGCTGAAGGGGTTGTAGATGGAAATGGTGTATTCTGATGCTCATGCATAGTAGGCCAGACTGGGGAAGGGGTCACTGGGGAGATGTTTCATTTTAGTGCTTGTGCATACTGAGACTGCTGAAGGGGTAATTGGTGGGAATGTTTTATGTTGGAGTTAGTGAACTGCTTGTGCATACATACAGTATCTGCTCACTCTGGCAAAACTCCTAAACTTTAAGCAGATTTCCTTGATCTCCCATAATGGGTTCTGTGCTGTAGTAAGTAATTTTGAATTTCAAACTGGATTTTTTTTCCCTGTACATATATATATATGTGTGTGTGTGTGTATGCATGCATTAAATTATCTAAACCATTGCCAGCACCTTTCAACTAGACCCAAGATGACCTATGCAGTATATTATATTTTGTTTAGGACTTCAATTATGGATATTACGTTTTTTTTTTCATATTTTGGTAACAAGTTTGCTAAGAGAGCATGCAACTGTGGCAAGTGATACCTCGTTTTGAAGACAATGTTAGTCCTTTCAACATGGTGAAAGAACTGTGTCTGTATGCTGTACACATGTACATATATCAGTTTGTTTAGTCTTGTAGGATTAGGAAAATTCTACATTTCCAATACTTCATTGTTATGCCCATATCTTTACAAGCGAACACAGTGATGACACAAATGATGCATCATTTTGAAGCTTGAGACACACTTGTACACTGATATATAACCTCTGTCTGTTACCGGTGATGAGATTTTATGTATCAATTGTGAGAAATATATCATATTTCTGTGAATATCTCTGTAAAGGAACATAACACAGTAATGGTTAAGGTATCATTTTAAAACTGACTCATACAAAAAAGTTAAATACAAACTGTATGGGTCTATATGGTACATTGACAAAGATATTGTGCTTTGCTTAATATGCACATTATCAGCATTCCTAGCCAAATATTTTATGACTTTGATACACACTATCAACATTTACACTGTTGCAAAGGTCAGTGTCTGCGCAACAACTTTCACATTTACATTTTTACTCTAGCTCTTATAGTTAGAGTTATGAACATTTGTTTTCTGTATGGTATTACAAATGGAGTTTCTGAAAATGAGCTCAGGCTGCATTTTTGTTCCTATAGTGGAATTAAGGAGGCAGCTTTTTTTGAGCTGCTCCGGAGTGAATGAGTTAAGGTCAGGGTTCATGACTCAACCATAATAAAGAAACTGGGCAAAAATGGCATACATGGCGGAGTTCCAAGGCAAAAACCACTGATGACCAAAAAGAACATAAAGGCTCATCTCACTTTTGCCAAAAAACATCTTGATAATCCCCAAGACTTTTGGGAAAATATTCTGTGGACTGATGAAACAAAAGTTGAACTTTTTGGGAGGTGTGCATCCTGTTACATCTGGCGTAAAAGTAACACAGCATTTCAGAAAAAGAACATCATGCCAACAATCAAACGTTGTGCTGATAGTGTGATGGTCCGGGACTGCTTTGCTGCTTCTGGACCTGGACAACTTGCTGTGATTGATAGAACCACAAATTCTGCTCTCTACCAAAAACCCCTGAAGGAGAATATCTGGCCATCAGTTCATAACCTCAAGCTAAAGTGCACCTGGGTTCTGCAGCAGGACAATGATCCAATGCAGACCAAGTCCACCTCTGAATGGCTTAAAAAAATGAACATTTTGGAGGGGCCTAGTCTGGACTTGAATCCAATTGAGATGCTGTGGCATGCCCTTAAAAAGGCAGTTCATGCTCAGAAACCCTGCAATATGGCTGAATTAAAACAATTCTGCAAAGAGTGGGACAAAATTCCTCAACAGCGATATGAAAGACTCATTGCCAGTTATCGCAAATGCTTGATTGCAGTGGTAGCTGCTAAGGGTGGCACAACCAGTTATTAGGTTTAGGGGCATTTTTATTTACATAGGGCCATGTAGGTTTGGATAGTTTTTTTTACCCTTAATAAATAAAATCATCACTTAAAAACTACATTTTGTGTTTACGTGGGTTATCTTTGTCTAATATTTACATTTGTTTGGTGATCTGTGTAACATTTGTGTGTGACAAACATGCCAAAAAAAAATATATATATATATAAGAAATCAGGAAGGGGGAAATACTTTTTCATTGTACAGATGGAAAGACGCAGATACAGGGGGAAAAAAAAGAAATAAGCTAATCTCATATTTTTTTAACTGACTGAAGAATTACTGCCCCCTAGTTACTTGCTAAAGTAAGGAAAGATGAAAGTGGATGTGTCTTTTCAGGACAACAAGCAGAGTGCAATCCTCACATCTCTCACTAGTATCCAAATACAATTTCAGTGCTAGCTACAGAATGACATCACATCTGGTCACGGACTCTGGTTTCCACTCTACCCCTTCAATAGAAACTGAGCCAGGATTTGGCACTGATGTGTCACAATACACACAGAGAACTTCAGCTAAGATTTATTATAGCATCTGGGAACTGTAAAACAATTCAAACACTTCCACCCTTCCTGCTGCAACTAACAAGCCATTCTCTGGCATCGAAGGTTAGCAATTAGTTCACCACTAAGGACAATAGAGCAAGATCCCAACCCAGACTTTTCAGACATTATATCTTTGGCTGCATTCAGACCTGTGAGAACATCTTTATGGTCTAAACTATGTAATTTAATTTCAGGCTATTTTTTTTTTCTTAAGGTTAGCTGGGCTGAGCTTAACCTCTTCCCTACCAGCATCCTCTGTTAAAATATATGCATTTCATCAGTTACAATACAGTCTGACATACATGCATATTTCGTCTCTGTCCAGCAGGACCCACTGATATGTTCCTGGAAACCAAAACTAATTTGTGATGAGCAATAAAAATGTGAGTGACCATTAGTCCAAGTTGCAGCTGCACAAAATGTCATCAAAAATCTGGAGAGACCACCACAGAGCTTGAATGAGCTCTAGGAGGTTTAGGCAAAGATAATCCTCTTTTATTACAGAGGATAAGAGATACAACTGGTTAACTATTTGGCCAGCATAACTTTGGAAACTGTTTCCTTCTCTCCTAACAAATTGTGAAAACTAAACTAGTCAGATTTCCTGAAATCCTTGGTTCTACGAAGGTAAATGCAAAGTTGTGTATGCGCATCCAAAAGATGGAGCATGTACTCTCCTTTATTTGAGGAAGCTTCTAAATTACGTAATTTTCACCTAGGTGGAAATTTGAAATGGCAGCGAATGGACCCCAATAGTACACAGCTAGCCTATCAGTTGAGGAATAAATGAAAAGGACAACATCAAGTGTTTAATTTTGACAGGAATCTGAAGAGAGATTTTTTCCAGCAAAAAAAAAAATTCCCAAGGGATGTTAACAGTTTTTTGGCTAAGCACCCCTTTTTCCACAGACAGCAAGAGTGGCTGTCCCTTGCCCTCCAAGGGTACTCACAACAGCTACACAGTATGTGACTAATCCATGGTGGCTGCAGGAGTGAGATAGTGGGACTCAAAGAAAAAGAAGTGACCTGAGGAACCAGACTTAACCATAGCAGCCACCCACATGTAGTGGATGTATTTTATCAGCTTGTTGTGGTGGCAGAGTGCTTAACAATCTTTTTTCTTTTTGTGACTGGAAAAATGTAGAACTGACATAGGGTTCCATGGCTATGCTGAAAAAGGTGAACAATTCCAGGGGAAGCCTTGCAACAAGTTAGTAAAACCAGTTTTAGCTGTAAAAAGCAACTTCTCTGCTTTAAAACACTTAACCAGACCGAAAGTACAACAGTTCAACTTTTAACACATGGGAAAATAGTCTGAAGTTCGTTATAATTCCTTACCACAAATGTAACCCTCCTGTTAAAAGTGTACAAAAGTCAACTGACATTCCTCGCTCAATAAAAGTTTTACAGAAAAAGTTGGTTTACTGTGATCAAAAGTAAAGTGAAAGGTTTTTTCGCCTCCACAAAGGGAGTTTATTTGCCTCGCAATGGAATAGCAATAGCCAACCGTCAATCCTTCAAAACCCAGAGAAAAGCAGTCTATTCAGCAGCAGGATAGCTCTGAAGGGCTTGGTTCCCAAACTTGACTTTTAGTCAACTTAGCTCAAGCTAACAGTTTGGGAGCATGAAAGGGTCTCTGAAAGGTTCAAAAATTGGCCAGCTGCTGTGACCTGTACAGGACACAACCCATACAGCTTACACTACTGCAGTACTGATCCTTATGAAGCACATCTGAGGAGACTCAAATAGAAAACACATGATTGTCTTGGCTAGTGGAGCTATTAGAATTAGACCGTCCTCATCTCACTGTGCTTTAAGTAGTACTTTCAGAAACAGGTGAAATTGGGTTAAGACATTCCTTAAATCCTCCACCCCCCCCCAATTCAAAATTTTACAAATTATCTTTTGAAGAATTAGAAGCAAAACATTGTTACCCAACTGGAGTGAAGAACAGCAAACGCAGCATAATCTGGGACAACAATATGAACTGTTAAAAGATGAAAGCATGTGGATAAGTCCATTTCCAAATGCAGACTGCTTTCTTACACTACTGACAGGGTAATACAATTGTGCAAGTTGCACTAACCCATAACAATAGATGCTAGAATTCCTCACTTCTGCACTAGCTTTTAGGCTATAAGAGTTGTTTTCTGCTTAGGAAACAACCAGTTATCTTAAAAAAGCTCCCCTCCCCACCTTCACTATGACTGCTTAATTGCCAATTCTAAAGAGGAAAATACTCAGTCAGAATGAAGGCAGTATGGACAAAAGCTCTGAAGAAGTCTATCAGAGAAGAGCCTAACAATTTTGAATCAAACCACCAATAAGGAAACATATAAAGTAGAAACAAAAAAATAAGTTATGTACTCACCATAACATTCCATCAAAGTAGTTGTACTCATTTGTCTTCAACCTGTGGGTTATGGATCCATATTGGATCTGACATGACCACATATCCAGCATCTGATCAGGGCTCCAAGCTCCTCCCCTTACCCACAATACCCCATCTCTCCTTCCTCCCTTCGGATCGAGTTTGCTGCCCAACCGATAACATACACCCAAACCCAACAGAACCTTACGATTACTGACAACCCAAAATACCTGAGCCAAAACATAACGGAGGACACCTCTGAAATGTTCTTCTTCCATAAGTATGGCCAAGACAATAGTGACAAGGTTGAAGGAAGGGGGGATGTTTGAAGACAATTACTTAGATGGACTGTTATGGTGAGTACATAACTTCTTTATATGAAGTAGTTGACTTCATTTGATCTTCAACCTGTGGGACAGAGTCCCTAGCTACTATACACCTGAGAGGCCCTCATGGAAGGATATTCCAGAGCATGGTGGAGCCAAAAGATGGCCTGTTTATGGATATGATGTCCAATTTATAATGGAAAATGAATGTATGACATGAGGACCAAGTAGCAGAACAGATATCATCCAGTGACACCCTGGACCAAAAAGCTGCTGAAGTAACCATTGATCTGGTAGAATGTGCTTTTACCTGACCGGGAGGGTAAATTCCCCTGACATTTTATGCTCGAATAATACATTGGGAAATCCAATGGGCAATCGCAACCTTGAAAATTAGTTTCCTCTAAAAAATGTTTTTTTGAGTAAGAAACAAACAGCTGGTCAGATTTATGAAAAGCTTGTCCTTTGCAAATAGAACTGTAATTGTCTATGCACATCAAGCAGCTCCCTCAGTAGCATGGGAGTGGAGACGCATGGAGGTGTTAGTAACTGATTTCAGAGTGGCCATACGAGCAGAAAACATCTCCTGCCAACATGGTCTCTGGGGTTGACTTAGCAATCTCCTTCACCAAGTATCACTGCAACCAAATCACATGTGCCATGTAATTTAGCACTCTTACTCAGAAGGTGGCTGAAGCATAGACCCACTTCCTTAATCAATCCAATGCCCTTGACTCTCGGTCAGGAGGATGAACCAAAGAGCTCTCCTGAGTGAGCTCTTTCCTGGTGGCAGCTGCCACCACCATACAACTGGGGACCTTTTGTTCCAACAAGTCCTGCCTGAAGGGTGGTTAAATACTTTATCAGGGTGCATAGGAATAGGCTCCACCATATCCGGTTCCTTCCATGCCCCAAATGTTAGTAAGGGATCCATGGGAGGGGACACCCAGGAAATAGATGGACCTGTGCTGAATGCCTCTAGGAGCACAGACTCGTCTTGAGGTAGTTTTTTGGAGACATCCTGTGGGGCTGATCGGGTATCTGCCCCTTTCTCCAAATCAGTGTCTTCAGTGAGGGACTCTGGTGGGGAGTCCAAGTTCTTCCTCTTACATGTCCGTTTGCGAAAGATCTCTGTGGAGGACTTGTGAATGTCCTGCTGCTCCCTCACGAGGGCGTCCTGAGGCAAAATGTGCACAGGTTGTCCCTGAGATGGTAAGATGGTTCGGACGGTACCCAAAACAGTGAGCCGGGGCAGAGTACGAGGACAAGATGGTCAAGAGTCTCAACGACACCGAGAGAACCCTCTCCACCATGTCAAAGGCTGAAGAATGGACATTCTGATAACTGCCAGCTGGAGCCGTTCCCCTCTGACCCAACAGGGGAATCAGAGCAGAGACTCCAGCCACCAAGATACCAAAGGGAATACTACGCTCAGATACACTCTGAGTAGACAGCATCCCCTCGGATCCAACCACGAGGCTACAGCTACAACAGCTTGGATTGGACCTGGTCAGATCAGACATGCTCAATGCAATGTCCGGTGTCGAGGTACAAGGTACCATATGCGGCAACCCCTCGACCCCAAGGGTCCTCGGATCCAAGGGCTCCAAAACCCAAGGCTGGATCCAAGGAAGAGTGATTGGAGTAAAGAAAGGCTGTGAGCTTCTCCCCTCCAGAGGGAGAGAGGGCTGGCAAGGCCCTCATCTGAATTTGGGTGCAGATAAATGTCATCATGTTATCCATCTCAGCTTCACTGAGGATCCGGGTGGAGCAGGAGGATACTGATACCGGTCTGGAGTAACGGTGGGGGGAAGCCCGTATGGTTGACCGGATCTGGGATTCTTCCAGCTCCGGGGAGAACCAGGAATGGTCTCTGGCCTAACCTTCAGTGGCAGGCCGGCTAAAGCAGAGTGGTCAGGAGACCGCTTCCTTGGCCTGTCTTTCTTGGACTTCTCCCCTACTCCCGACCTCTTGGTGGGAGGAGGAGTCCCAGAGACCAAGGAAGAGGTAGAAGCTGCTTGCTGCACCTGAGGTGGGGGGAGTAGGAGCTACTGTCCCTGAAGATGGAAGTAGGCCCTTGAGAATAAGTTTATCCCTCCTATCCTTTAGTACCCTGGGATTAAACCTGGCACAGATAGGAAGGAAGTTTGTAGGTGGGCCACCCCCAAACACAACACACACAGTGTGAGACCATCAGCTGGGGAGAGCTTATGGCCAGCACTCTGTACTTTCCAAAACCTAGTTTAGGGGGTTCAGCAATGTCCCTAAACAGGCCAAGAACATACACACTTGCACCAAAGAGAAAAGGGATAGATGGGAAAGAGAAAAGATTTATTTTTTTTTTTTAATTCCAACGACTGAGTGGGGAGGATAGAAAGTAAAGCTAAGAGAAAAAATAAAGAGAAGGAAAACACACAAAATTGCACTCACAAAACCCGACGACTAGCAAAGAACTCAGACCATGATGCTTGTTTTTCCAGTGACAAACGAGATCTGAAGGGAGGAAGGAGAGAGGGGATTATGGGTAAGAGGAGGAGCTTGGAGCTCAAGTCAGATGCTGGATATGCGGCCGTGTCTGATCCGATACGGATCCATAACCCACAGGTTAAAGATCAAATTAAGTCAATTACATCAGATCCCTACTTTATCCCAATTACAACGATGTACAAGAGTAGGGAGATTGAGAGTGTATACAACTACTGCAACAGTGAGAAATTTGAACATCTACTTTTAGGGGTATGTGCAGCATATACAACTGTACTTTGCTCATCATTCCCATTGCTTCAGTAGCATTTAGGGTATATGGGTTAATTACTAAAGCCTAGGCAACCTGGTAGGATGATGGATACTGCTCCAGGAGCCCAAGGACAGTGGTCCTATGAAAGCTAGTTTTGTACCATGAAGAGATCCAATTTGTAATGCTTTACACAAGTATTTACAGAAGACAGTGTTGCTGCCTGTAGAATGAGACCACATCTTTACAGCATGTCACAGACCAGGCTCATTTAAAATCTCCCTTGATTGTGCCTGGAATAGCTTTGCCAATCTGGGAGTAACCAAAGGCAATAACACAGGACACCCACCTGGAAATTGTCAGTTTAGGCACAAGATGTGCTCTTTTTGACCCTTGACAAAGTATAAATATAGCTGCTGAGCTTTTCTAAAAGGCTTATTTCTGTCAAGATAGTACAAGAGGCTGTCTATGCATATCTGGATTAATCAGGGTAATTTCCTCCCTGTTTTTTTTCGGTTAGATAAAAAAACTGGAAGAGTGATGACTTTAATGAGTCAAGAGAGACCCTAGCCCTATGGAAAATTAGATAGGGCTCACACACCATGAGAGCTTGCAAGGCAGATACTCTTCTTGCAAGTGTCACAGCAAAGAGGAAAGCAGTTTTTAAAAAGTCAGGAACCTTAAAATCAGCATGATGGGCAGGTTAAAAACTTGACTTGTTCAAATTCTCTAGTACAAAGTTGAGATCCCAGGGTACAGCAACCTGTTTATGAGGTCTCAGGTGCAAAATTCCTTTCTGAAACAGTTTTAAGACAGAAAAGAAAGATGAGGATCCATGGGCAAACATGCTGAAATGGCCTCTTATACTGAAATAAGGGAGGGCAGAGTAAAGTAACTTGCCAAATATATAAGCAACAGTTGTACAAAATCTCTGATGGGCTCTTGGTTATAGGTTAGCCATCAACTAGAAAATCACTTCCAATTACCAATATAGGATTTTGATATTTACCTAGAAGCCCAGAATGGTCAAATGAGACATAACCCAAGCTAATGACTCTTGGCATCTGGATAAATACTCTGCAAAGATAAGTAGACTAAATAAGGAAGAATGAGAATGTCATTTAGTCAGAAATGAGCTTTAAGTGGAGCTGGAAATTTTGTGAACCAAAGAGTAATGCAGAGAACTGAAAATGTGAACCCTCCAAAAAAACCCCAGAGAACCTTGGAAATTTCATGAAGTCAATGGCTATGGGAATGTGGCAGGCATCTTTTAGCACTACCAAGTAACTCAAGTGAGGAATAAGGATTAACAGTTTCTGTAAGACCAACATTTTGAATGTTGGTACTTTCACATAAAAACTTAGAAATGAAAGATCTAGTACTGCTCTCCAACAGGCCTCCTTCTTTGGTACAAGGTACATTCTAGAATAGAAGCCTTTGTCCTTTTGACTTATAGGCACTGGTGTGTGGACTGCTTGGCATACAAAGACTGAAGAACCTTGAGAAAAATATTTTGGTTTCAATGGTAGGAAGACATTCCTCTCAAAGGAGTTTTTTTTTTTTAATCCAGTGCTTCCTTTAACAGTCATGCACTACTTTTAGCACTCAAGAACATGCAACAATATTTTACCAAAAGAGGATATTGAGGACCAGTCTAGGAAACAGATGTGTAAAAATACTGGCCAAAGGAGAGGGAATGGAAAAATAATGCTGGCATAGTCATTCTGTACTGTTGGCCTGTCTCTACTGAAAGGAGACCAGTTTGTTTTCCTCCAGCCATATTTTTACCACCTTGTTTGCAAGGAGGCGACTGGCTTTGCTTATCTGGCTTTCTTGTGTACAAGTTAACTGTACAAGATACTAAGGTATATGAAAACCTTAGAAACTACCTAAATCAGTTTCTCCCTTTCATTATACTATTTGAATACCTGGGTAGCAGAAAAGCCAAACAGTACCTACTTATCTAAAGCAGCAGATATTAGACTGTTTCTTTAGCAAACTTCTGGTTACATACCCAAGCATATCTACAACACTGTAGCAGTAGCCCTAAACACAGCATATGCTCAATAATACGAGTCTTCAAAGCATGTTTAGATACCTAGAACAGGGAAGAACTAGGTTAAGAATGAAAAACAAAGCTTTCCTCTATAGGATGTGGTAGCCAATGCCCTCAGATCATCCATATGAAGAAGCATAATCTCCACAGAGATGCCTAAAGTGGAACAAAACATCTTACCTTTGTGGTTCAAAATACTGCCTTCATTATCCCCAGGAGAAAGGTTTGCATCAAGAAACAACCTGTCGCCAGCATAAGATGCAGATGAAACTGCTGCTAGATCAAATCTATGGCAACAGAAAAAAAAAAACAGCCTAAAGTATCTTATACAGTTTACCTGCTTTTATTTTTTTGGTTTGTTTAAGGGCTGACAGCTGGGTATCTGGAGAACTACTTGCAGCATTCAACACATCTTCCAGTACTGGCAGTATAAAATGGATGGGAAGGGAACATCCATAAAAAAATACTTCATTCATTCTGGCTATGATCTGATTAAAAGAAAAGTACAGTTGTGTATACTTACCATAAATGTAGATGTTAGAGTGTATTCACTGTTGCAGTCATTACATTTGGGCAATCTGCTGGCAGGTTGCCCTCAGTCAGCCTGAACAACACTGGGTCCTGCATCGGTTGCCGTCTCCTCTTCCATGACGTCAGGGCTATAAAACATGCAGCCAACGCCATTTTAACCAGTTTTTCTTGTCCCAGATGTCAGGTGACCCCCCCCCCAAAAAAAATGGGGAGCAAAAATATATAAATAAACTGCAAATATATAAATGCACTTTAGAAACATAAAATTTATCTTCAACTAAAAGCAAATACACCACAAAGGCTTTTGAGTATAGTAAAGGAAAGAAAAAGGTATAGAATGGGGAATAGCGGGTGGGTAACCTGGACTGCAACAGTGAATACACTCGAACATCTACCTTTATGGTAAGTGTACACAACTGTACTATGTTCTTCATGTTTCACTGTTGCAGTCATTACATTTGGGTAGAATCCCAAAGCTATGGATGGGAGGATGGAACTAAACGGCATTAGGAGCAGCTATAAGGCCATGCAGGACTGCAGTGGCAAAGCCTGCCCTAGATTTAGAGAGAGGTAAATGATAATGCTTTGCGAACGTACGAACAGAGCTCCAAGTAGCAGCTGCTAGAATGTCTTTGGTTGGGACCCCTCTGAGAAAAGCTGCTGAAGTAGAGGCAGCCCTAATGGAATGGGATTGGATCCCCTTGGACACAGGTTTACCATGGTGCAAATAGCAGAAATGAATGCAGTGGCTTATTCCTTTAGAAATAGTCTGCTTTGATATAGCCTTCCCCTATGATCCTGCAGCAAATGCTACCAGTAGTTGCTCAGACTTTCTTAGAGATTTCGTCCTGTTTAAGTAGAATCTTAGTTGTCTGTGCACATCCAATGAATGCAGAATCCACTCCCCCTTGTTCTGTGGATCTGGGAAAAAAGTTGGCAGGCGAATGGTCTGGTTAAGAGCCACACTGGATACCACCTTAGGCATGAAGGAAGGGTTGGTCCCGAGGGCCACACAGTCCGAGTAGAATATAATGAAAGGCTCCACTGCCATGAGAGCCTGTAGTTCCAAAACCCTTCTAGCTGAAGTAACTGCCAAGAGAAAAGCTGTCTTCCAAGACAGAAATTTTATATCCACAGTAGCTGCTGGTTCAAAAGGAGGCAGGGTGAGTTTTTCCAGCAAATAAATGTGGTCTCATGCAGGAGTTGGTGCTCTTCTGGGAGACCTTAAATTTTTGGCTCCTCAGACACTGTTTTAGCAGTGGATGAGAAAAGAGGGGAGGGCTCTGTGTTGTAATGAGCCGAGATGGCAGAGACATAGATTTTTATTGAAGAAAAAGATAGGCCCTTGTCAAGCATCTCAGTTGAGTATTGTAAAATCTCAGGAATATTGCACCTTGCTGTGTCTATTCCTTGTGCTTGGTTCCAAGCACAGAATCTCTTCCATTTATCAGCATAAGATTTTCTAGTACTAGGCCTACTAGGCCTTCTGGCTTCCAAAATGACATCCATCATAGGTTTACTGAGAGGTGCTGCAAGATTCAGAGTTTGGAGCAGAGTGTGCAGAATTTGATAGTTCTGCTGAAACAGTAGATGAGGGGTATGAGGCAAGTACCACGGAGGAAGGTGTCACATATTCCTTAGAAGCAGGTACCAGTGCTGGCGAGACCAGTCCAGAGCAATTAGAATCATTTTTGTTTTTTCCTGTCTTTTAGTAAGACCTTGGAGAGTACAGGCAGAGGGAGAAAGGCATAGACTGATAAGTTTTTCCAGCTGAAGGATACAGCATCCACTTTCCATGCTTTTTTGTGATGAGTTCTTGTGCAGAATTTGTCCAACTGACAGTTTTGGGGAGAGGCAAACAGATCTATGTCTGGGCTTCCCCATTTCTGTGTTAACATGCTGAAGATTTGTGGATCCAGTTTCCATTCGTGCTGGTCCATAAGATTTCTGCTCGGGTCATCTGTGAGTATTTTGCTTTCCTGGCAGGAATTGGGCTTGAAGATGTATTTGGTAAGTCAAGGCTGTGTTCCACAAGGCCATGGATAGTCTGCAAAGAGGGTAGGAATGGGTACCCCCCTACTTGTTTATGTACCACATAACTGTGGTGTTGTCAGTCTTTATCAGCAATTGTCCTGGATGAAGTAAGCCCTTGAAGGCTGTCAGAGCATTCTGAACAGCTAGCATTTCTTTCTGGTTGATATGCAGATGCATTTGGGTTGAGCTCCATTTGTCCTGAATGCATCTCCCTGCCAGGTGGGCCCCCCCCCAAGCATAGTCTGATGATTCTGCAGTTAGGGTTTGGGTGGCAGGGGTAGAGTGAATAACAGCCCTTTGTTTTGGTGACATGTCTTTGTCCACCAAAGAAACTCCTGTTGTAGGCAGGAAATGAGGGGAATCATTGTTTCCAGGCTGTGACAATGTTGACTCCATAAACTTTTTAGGTACCGTTGAAGTTTCCTCATATGCAGTCTCGCATATGGAATTAGTAGAATGCAGGATGCCATCAACCCCAAAGCCTGCAGAATTTGTCTTGCAGATAACTGGGGCTTTGTTGCCATTTGTTTGAAGTATGTTGTCAATTGTATTTGTTTGTCTGGCATGAGGTAAGCTATTTGGGCAGCTGTATTCAAGCTTGCACCCAGGAATGTAATTATCTGAGAGGGTACCAGTTGTGATTTCTTTTTGTTTATAATGTACCCTAGGCATGCTAGAAGCCTTTTTACAAATGCCAGATGTTGAAGAAGAGTGTCCTTATCCTCTGCCTGAATGAGACAATCGTCCAGATAAGGATAAATTTGAATGTTTCTTTGTCTGCAGAAGGCAATTACTGGTGCCAGGCACTTTGTAAAGACCCTGGGCACAGTAGATAAGCCAAAGGGCAGTCCAGAGAATTGGTAATGCAAAAAACCTGCTTTGAAGCGGAGGAATCTTCTGCAAGATACCCTTATTGGGATATGCAGGTATGCCTCAAGTCTAGAGTTACTAACCAAGCATTCTTGCCTAGCATAGGCAGTAGCTGTTGTAAAGTCAACATTTTGAATTTTGGAATGTCCAGGAACATGTTCAGAATCAATAAGTCCAGTATTGGACGCCATGAATGGTCTTTTCTGGGTACTAGGAACAGTCTGGAATAAAATCCTTGTCCTTTTTCCTTTTCTGGCACCGGTTGAATAGTCCCCATATCCATGAAGGACATGACTTGTTTCTGGGCCTCTGCCCACTGGTTTTGTGGCAGATATGGCCATCCGTTTGGAATTGCCAAAGTATGGAAATGAAATCTGTACCCCCCTGGGATACTATGTTTAATACCCAATGAAATCTGTACCCCCTGGGATACTATGTTTAATACCCACTTGTCCTGGGTTATTAACTGCCAATTTTGAGCATGAAGTGATAGTTTTCCCCCCAAGGGGGCTGCCAAAAGATAAGTGCTTGGAGATGGTAGAGGAAGTCATTGAGACTGCTTACTGTAGGGTTGTGCTTTGTTACCTCCAGATTTGGAGGTGGAGTCACCCCATTGCTTTGACCTGTAAGATCCCTGTGATTGATATCTGGAACCTTTTGAGCATCTGGGTTTGCCCTGATTGGCTCTGTTGGACACAGGGAAGGACCAATTATTAGTAGGCCAGTGCCTACTGAACCTGGGTGGCTGCACTTGCAAGAAATCTTCTACAGTTTGCATAGATTTAGGTGTCTTCCATTTTCTTTAAAACCTCTTCTGCCTTATTACCAAACAGTATCATGCTGCAAAGGGGCATCCAGCAATTTAGCTTTAACATGATCAGGCAGATTTTGCTCCTTGAGCCAGGCATGCCTTCTTATCACAGATCCAGTACCGGTGTCAGTACAAGAGGCCTCCAAGGAATCAAAACCACATTGCAAAGTATGCTTTCCAACCTGTTCTGCTGAATGCAATAAATCCTGTAACTATTTTCCACACAATCAGAAATCAACATAATTTTCTGTTTTAGTAAGCCCATAACATGCTGTTGATATTTAAGCATATGAAACTGGCAGTTTAAAGTCCTGGCTGCCAAGGTTGCAGACGTATAAACTTTCTTACACCATCTATCCAGCGCCCTGGAATCTATCAGAAGGGGTAGAATTTTTGGCTGTAGAAGACTTTACACACTCGAGACCCGGATAAATAGTCTCAGGATCAGCAGTAGGATTTTTAAAAAGAAATTTGTGGGAGTCAGGAACCCTGTAATATCTGGCTTACTAGGAGCCAGAGGCAGGGAATCAGGAGCCATGCTTGATTCCGAGAACACATCATCAACAATGTCTAAAACAGGAGGTATTGCCAAAGGCCTATGCTGAGGAAGGAGAAGAAACCCCTAAGCCTCTTTTTTGATTCAGAGAAGTCCTGACTCTCCCAGTGAAAATGTTCCCTTAAAAGTATGCAAAGTCTCTCCAAGAGAGATCCTCAGGAGGAGATGCAGAGGAATCTGCATCAGAATCCTCATAAGGTGGAATAGAAAATTCCTGATCAGAAGAAATGGAAACCTGATCTGAAGAGTCATAATCAGTGCCTTGCCTAGGCCTCTTAGCAGGGGAAGGGGGGGGGGGGACCCCTGATCAAGGTAATTAAATCCTCAGCCATTTTGATCATTTGTTTTTTAGGCATAGGGGCCTGAGCACGTGGCTCATGTGTCAGTTTTTTTTAGACATAGAAGCTGTTTTTGACCTTGTTTTTGTTGATGGCATTGTTTAATATAAAAATGTTGAGGCCTGAAAACACCCTCAGAAGCCGGTGCCTGCTCAGAGCGCCAGACCTATCCAAGGAGAGATATCCGCGGAATTCATACCAGACTCTGAATAGGTCTTGGTAGAGGCCTGCCACTCAAAAGTAGCAGGTATCAGGAGATGCGAAAGTGCCTCCCTCAGTACCGGTGAACCGGCGACTGTCTTAGAAAAAGCTTCGTCGGTTTTGGACCTAGACGGTCTCTCTCTGTCTTTTTCCTTGCGTTTTTTGTGAACTCCGGTAGTCAGATTGCTAACCGACGACATTTCAGGGTAGTTAAATCTTGAGCCAAAATATTTATAAGCAAAAATATACAGACGCTTAATAGTGCGTTGGTTAAATTTAGCACAAAACTTACAGCAAGGCACGTTGTGATCAGGGCCTAGGCAAGGAATACAGTACAAATGAAAATCCTTGAGGTATTTGCTTCCCACAAGTAATGCAATTATTAACTTTTACTGACATCGGTAAGGAGCAAGAAAAAGTTTCCCCAACGTGGTATTTAGTTTTAGTTTGAAGACTTCGGTTCTGAAATTCAAAAACAAAAATTTCAGGAGTCTGCCAACGGGCACTTGCGAACTGCTTCTGCTTCGGGCACCGCATGGCAAGAAAGACGGATGGTGTCAGCTGCATGCTTTATACCAGATGACCTGACGTCATGGAAGAGGAGACAGCAACCGACGCAGGACCCACGACTTTGTTATTCAGGCTGACTGAGGGCAACCTGCCCGCAGATTACCCAAATGTAATGACTTCAACAGTGAAACACGAAGAACATCTTCTTATCTTACTGTGGAGGAATTGATATTTTTCTCACAATAACTAAGCTGGGCTTAGGAATCTCTAAGGGAAGCCCTCTGTCAAAGCCCGAATTCTCAGACCATGTTGTTCAGGAATGACTTTGCAAGGGATGCCCACCTGTAACAGTTTCTGTGCACCAAGATTCATTGCTTGTAAAGCCTGCCTTGCCAAGGTAAGAAAGTCCATCTTTAATTGTAATTATTAAAAGTTCCTGTGGAAGACTACTGACGTAAAGGAGTGCCACCTGCCTGGTCTTATGGCCTCTTGTCCCAGTAATCCAAAGAAAGACCTCCTGGAGCGTCTCTCTGACAGAGATGATAGTTCTCCCATGCCTTTATTTGAGACTGGAAAATCCATAGAGGATATGGCTTACCTCCTGATTCAGAATGGCCAAAAGGACTACAAGCAGAGGAAGTCAGAGAAGTAATGGAGTAGTCTGAGGAACTACCAATGGCAACTGCAGGTCCACTCAATGTCGGCTGAGGTGTAGACAGAGTCCGCCACACAGGCAAGGACTCCTTGGCAATTGATGTTGTTCTGTGTACAGCAAGAGAAGACCCAGAAAGACCAAAGTATCCATGCTGTATCCAAAGAGGAGGAGCTAAAGGCAGTAAGCACTGCTGGTGCCAAGATGGTTGGGAGGTAAGTGGTCACTTACCCTAACACTTTTAGTCAATAAACATTGTATGTTTTTTTCTCCCCGTTTTAAAGGGCAATAATTTCTGCACGGAGGGGTTCTCTATAGGGACTGGTCTTCCAGAAACTAAATTCTAAGCAGATTACCGCTGCAAAACCGGAGAGATATTTCTTCTTCAGATGAAAAAGTATTGAAGAAATGTTCATCATGACTACTGATTTTCCTCCTTTGAATTTATTTTATTTATATTTGTTTTCTACAGTACAGCACTGATGTCCACGATCTTTGTCAGACTCAGCCTGGGAGCGGTCCCTGGTTAACGGACTTGCTCAGAGTCAATTAGCCAATCATAAGTCATGGTGGAAATGTAAGGGGAAGTCATCTTTCTGAAGCTGGCTGGTTGTCTTCTAGACAAGAAACAAAACATAGGATCCTGCAGCAGAGGGAATCATTAACATCTGCCATCTTCTTTTGTACCCCAAGTGCTGATCACACAACGTATCCTCACTGAAAAATGTATAGAAAAAGCTGTGAAGAACCTTTATATATGGTGTTAATTTCCAGAGATGTAAAGGGACTTTCTTGCAAGTCCAGGTGCAAGAAGCTTATGCATAATCCAAATATTCACTTGCTGCATACTAAATTTTACAAGGATGAAGGTTACTCCCAAAAGCACAAGTGTGCTACCTGGCTACCATAGCAGTACTATCTCTAGAAACTGGGAATCTGAGGAACTTTTCTGTGAGACTGTTTTAATGAGACATTTTCCATACCTTGAGATGCCATGTACATAATGCAGTATGAAACACAAGTAAAGATTTACAGTCTGAATGACTGTGCTTATAAGCTTGCTTGAATTAGACACATTTACAGTTGGCCTTGACTTTTAACTAAATCTGGAATAAAACCTTGAACTCTTTGAAAAGGAGGTATCATCTACATTTAGACTTTTAATATCAGATTCACCAGCTGTAAAGCTTGCTGTACTTGATGTAGGGGTGTCTATGAGACAAGCTGCAATGATGGTCATGAATACATTCCAAGGCACACTACTGTACCCTTTTGTAAAACCAGTTGATATTTTGTACCATTCAAAACAATAAGTGAAGATTTTCTACAAAGGTTACGGGTGTGAGCAAGTGTCAAGGGGTGCAACCCTCTTGTTACAGCTTCCCCTTCCTGTTGAATTTTGAATTTTAACCGATCTTTCTGTTTTTTTTTTTTTTGTCAAAACAAAAAAGACATAAGGGCAACTTTTTTATACGACTAATTTTTGACAGTGTGGAGTACATATAGAAGCATTTACCTCATCAGTTTAGAAAAAAGAAAGGGTAGAAAACTAAATTAGGTCAACCAAATAAGAAATGTTGTGCCACTGCAGTATTTAGCAAACATCTGACATCCTGATTGCAAACCTCTATACTAGGCAACACAGGTCTAGTCAAAACTCAACCTGGATAGTTATCCTTGCTGAGCTGTCTATAGCACCACACGTTATTTCTGTGTATGAACTCTAATCTCAAATCATCTTAACTACAACAGACTAACCCAGATGCACCATTAGTGATTGGAGCAGATTGCAAATTTTCTTGAATTTGCACTAAAAATAATACATGGATAGAAAATAAAATAAAACTGGATGAGATATTTTACTGCCCCAAGTGTTAAAGCATGACATGTGTACATTTTGTTTTCATAATTGCCATCTAACATGGCAATGCAGTGGATTAAAGGACATGGAGTACGAATGAACTTCATTCAACTGTCCTGAGTTAGATGCTCACTGTCTATATTTGTTTACTCTGCAAATCTGAGCAGGCCATTTCACCAGAAAGAGTTCCTGGTGCTGCAATGAAAAAAGCCCCCAACCCAACTGAATAATCCAGTTAACAAAACAAATAAATACAGATAAAGAATCTTTACCAAATGAAAAGGAAAGCAAGAAGGAAAGCCTTACCAATCTAATTAGAAGCTGACAAAGAAAGCAGGTCAGTCTTCAGCGCATCATTTAAATCCTGCCTACAAGAGACTTGGACATCTTGTCACTGTTTCCTACAGCTGGTGCTGCGTGTACGAGCATCGACTATTTTCTTTCAAAGCATCCTAAAAAGTGTACTTGTGATGCCATCCACTATCAATCTAGGCGAGATGGTGGATTAACACAAACCAAATAAAAAATGTTAACACAAAAAATATCTTCTGGATGACAGCCTGAAGACTAGGAAGTATAACCCATTTACATAACACAGAAGTCCTTCGCCTTCAGTGCAGGAGTCAGGGAGTACTCTGTTTCACTATGCTTTTTAGAGTCTTTGAGGCAATTGCTAAGGTTCACATATCTGTGTTATAACTACACAAGGATGTGTGACCTGTAAAGGTAAAGGTCAAGTCTCGGATGCTTCATTGCATTTTCCTTCTTTACATTACAATACTCCACTGCAAAGGTCTAGTATTCAAGAGATGATTTAACACAGGATCTGAAGCTGATGCTGTAATTTGGGTCTTTATTACCTAACCCCCACCCTTATTTTTTATAATGTATTTATTTTTTTTTACTGTTTCCTGTGATAACTCACCCTTATCCATACCTCTCAACTTCTGGACAAAACTTAAAATAATGGGAGGAACTAGCCCAAAAACAGGGACGAATTTTAAATATTTCTCTTACAAACTTAGAAAGTTGCTAGAACACATTTGGGTAAGCATGCATTTTCTGAAGGAAATGAAGTCTGAAACTTCTTTATTTAGTTACTTCAGTCCTCGGTGATCTGCAGAACCCTACAAATTTTATGAGGAACAGAGCAAAACAGAGGAAAAATCTGGTCATTCTGTGAAAGTCTGGATAGCTGCCGGGTACATCCTTATCCCTGTTCTGCTGTTTCTTGCAAAAACTCTCCGCTATGTATTTGAGGAGCTACATTTACAGAAGGTGCAACAATCTACTAGAAGTTGCATTTCAAATCCTTTTATTTCGAGTCTGCCTGAAGCTCTTCAAAAGACATGAAAGAAAGGTCAAAAAGCACAAGCTACTACTCAAAATGAATTACTCACTCACTAATGCAGGAAGTGAAACACCAAAAGTAATGATAAACTAGATACTCCATTAAGTTGCTGACCAACTAAGGTGACATGGCATGCCTGGGAGGACACCCAAACTTGCCTTCACAAGTACAAACACACAGATAATGACAACTTGGATTTACAGTTATTCTGACCCTCTCCAAACAGTAGCATTTCCTTAATGCGCACTATGGGATGCACGAGAGACAGGTGTAGGAATCCAACATTTTTTTTTTTTTTTTTTTAACTTTAGCGTACCCCGATGACTTCCTTTCAGATTAAATGACTATGACAAGGAACAATATTATTATAAAATTATTAAAACACTTGATTTTGATGCATCGAGCGAGGTCAAAACAAATTTTCTTAGGTGCTGTTTTCACAACTGTCTTACTGTGGCAATTTCCATCTTTGTCTTCTCCATGGTTACCTCATTAGTTCTGACAAACTCACTTAAAACAGAAACAAGAAAGCAGTGAAATTATCTCCTGTGCTAGACATAAGGACAAGCTAGAATTCAAGAATTATTAAAATATACCAGAAGTACCAAATATGGTACACAAATAAAAATTAAGACAGTACTGTGGAAGCATACTGCTAACAGTCAGCCAGCATCTGTACAGAAAGAAAAAGTGCAAACATGAACAAACTAAAATGGACCAACCAAGCCTTTTCTGGGCACCCTCATCTAAATCAGCAAAATATTCACAACCACATCTTTGTATTACATTCTACTTCCATATGCTGCAAAACACATTTAATCTGTCTTGATAACAATTACAGTAATTGGTTAAAAAAAAACAAACAAAAAAAAAAAAAAAACTTTTAAAAAAATTATCTTTAGTCAAGTTTCACAAAAATGCTTTACATTTTAAGGTTAATGTAACAATGTTGAAAGAAATATAAAGTGCAACATTTACAGTATGTGCTGTAATAAATCTAAAAATCAAACAAATATAGTACAACAGCTTCAAGAATGTTGCAGAGAGTGGCATTTGTCCCCATTTCCATTAGAACACTCTGAATTATGCATGCTGATTACATAGCTAATGTAAGGATAATGGCTCAACAATTACTACCACCAATAGCTCTGACTAATATTCAAATTTTAGCCATTTACAAAATTAGTCCCGAATTATACTTTAATGAAAATCTAAACAAGGCAACGCTGAGCACGCAACTAAAGTAAGTGCCTTAGCCAAGTAAGAAGTTCAGAAAGATCATATGCTCAAGTCACAGAAAATGGAACATTGCAAAAGGTTAAAAATGATGGGAGGTTTTTCGTTGCAGAAGGGAATAAGGCTTCATCTGAGTAAATCCTTCATTTTTTATTCTTGGGTTGGGCTGCCATGTAAAGTGCTATCAAACAGTATACTGCCCCACCGACTGTCAGAGCCATAGTGGTCCGGTAAAGAAGCTTGTCAGGAACTCCTCGTTTTAAATGTACTGGCACACCATCTGGTCTCTAAAACAAAGCAAAAGGAAAAAACATGTTAACAGCAATAGTGCAAACTATACACCATAAGAAACCATTTCAAAAGATTCAGAAAGTTATGAAGTGAGGACATCCAGATGCTTGAACATTCAGTCACACAGACCCTATGCATTTGCTTAATAAGTGCATTTTAAATCACCAAAGGAGTTCCTCCAAAAATAATGCCCAATATTCAACCAACATGTTAAAAAAATACATCATAATAACATTGTGTACAGCTACGACTTGGAGCAAAATAATCCTAGTCATAACAGTACAACAAAAGAACAAAGAAAACAGCTTCCCCAGAAAAGCTAAGGACATAAAAACTTCATACTCCCACAGGCAAGTTTATCAACAGGTTAAGGAATTCACATTTAGTATTAGACTTGCAATTTGTGCTTTAAAAAATGCATGTTAAATCATGCCATAGCATGCGTCTTGCATGTCATTCACTGCATACCACAGTACTTACTATAAATCAATGGCACGCTTAAAGCCTGCATACAGAAGCTAGAGAGTCAACCCCACCAGCATTTTCAATTTAGAATTATTAAGTTATTTTTTTTTGCACTACTTTACCCTACTTGGGAGTATGGACAGCTGAATATTACTAAGGCATGCAATGGGCAAAAATTACAGGACAAGTCTGGATAAGGTGCCAAGTTCATTACAGATGAAGATAAACACTCAGGGGCAGTTCTAAATGATTACTATTTATACAGATCTTTTTGGGAAGTGAGAGAAAGATAAAGATTATCAAAACCCAAGTTGACATAAGGAAGACAAGCAGACTACATAGAAGGCCCCTCAGTAACAGAACTTCAAAATGTTCACTCACATCTTCAACTTGGATTTCAGATTACTATAAAAATAAGTGAGTGCATGTATAAAGGGGGTAATCTGATTAAATAAAACAACCTCCACCACCCTCAGTAGCCTTTATGTCACAGAGCCACAGGCCTGGGCACTAAGAAGTGCAGAACAGTAGAGAAAGTAGTGCTGACTGCAGATATGAAATGATACATCAGTATGAGACATCACTGTCAGTAAAAACAGAAAACCTGGACCATCTCCAATAGGGCTGGGCCAGTAATTGTACCCACCCAGGGTGATGTAAGGCAAAGTTTACAGAAAGCCCCCCAACATGAGGCTGTGTAGGATGCAAAGGGAAGTGAGAAAAATGAAAGTTCAGTACGTAAGGAGAATGATGAAGCTTAGGGTTAACAACAGCTGCAGCAACAGCAGCAACTCAAATCAGAAGACAGGATGCTGACAGGTTGTCATACGAGACTACCTGCTAAACACCAACTGTAGCTTCACAATACATGCACAATGCTTGGAAGGAAGTTTGGATCATAGCTCTAGTGCTCACTTTACGCGTACTACTAAAATCAACCCCACAAACCTGGAAGAAATGTGCTGATAATGAATTTCAGGAACTACATAAAGGCCTGATCTTAAAAAGATCTTTTGCTAATAAAAAAGTAACAATAGGAAAATTGATAAGGAGGCAGCACTAGCTTTCCATCCTTAATTTCAATGAAATAAATGTTTGGTTACTTTACTAACTTGATTATAATACATTGACCCTTCTCCTAATTCAGTAGTGAGAAGCAGAAATCTAAAGTTGGACTTGAAAGCAAAAAAGAAATTATGTACTCACCATAACGTTCCATCCGAGTAGGTAACTTCATTTGTCAGCAACCTGTGGGTATCGGATCCGACCTGGATCCGAGCCGGCAGCTTTCCAAGCTAGAGATCCGAACTCCTCCCCTTACCCATAATGCCCTGCCCACCTCCTTCCAATCCCCAGTTCGCGTTTGCCCATCTACATAATCCCACCACGACAAAACAACCTGGAGAATCCTAACCCAAGGATTAACAAATGACCTGGATAAACCATCCTAGTGATCAGGAAACCATAGAACCAGGTTAGGAGGGAGAGTCGGTTGCTGACAAATGAAGTTACCTACCCAGACGGAATGTTATGGTGAGTACATAACTTCTTCATCTGAAGTAGTTAACTTCATTTGGTCATCAACCAGCTACCAAAAACTTGGGAGGTCCTCAAGGAAGGATATTCCGGAGCACTGCAGAGTCAAAAGCCACCCTTCCTCTAGAAACTAAATCCAATTTATAGTGAGAGATAAAGGTACGAGAGGATGCCCAAGTAGCCGCAGAACAAATATCATACAAGGGAACTCGACCAGAATGCAGCTGATGTAGCCATAGAACGGGTAGAGTGAGCGTGAACCCCAAAATTCTGGCAGGCCAGATAGTTTATATATGAGCAAAATACAATTTGAAATCCATCTGGCCAAAGTCACCTTCGATACAGGCTTACCCAAGAAGGGTTTAGCAAGAGACACAAATAGCTGATCAGATTTGCGGAAGGCCGCTGTTCTGTGTAAATAAAACCATAACTGCACATGAACACCTAACAAATTAAGTTTGTACTCCCCTTTGTTCTGAAAGTTAGGGAAGAAAACTGGAAGATTAATGGACTGATTGATGTTAGTCTCGGAGGCCACTTTAGGTAGGAAAGATGGGAGTCCTTATGGAAAACCAGATACAGGGCTTTAATACAGAGAGCTTGAAGCTCCAACACTCTTTTAGCTGAGGTAATGGCTACCAAAAAGGCAGTTTTCCAGAACAAGAATTTCAAATCAACGGAGGCCGCAGGTTCAAAAGGAGGTCCAGTTAGAGCTTGAAGGACCAAAGTTAGATCCTAAGGAGGGAAGGAGTTCCTAACAGGGGGCCTCAAGAGAAACATCCCTTTCAGAAAGGCCTTACAAATCTTGGTGGAAGCGAGGGTACTGAGATTATCTCCAATGTGAAAATGCGAGATGGCAGCCATTTGAACCTTTACAGTAGAGGAACTGGTCCCTTGCTGAAAAATATGCGATAGAAAATCGAGCACTGCTGGAATGGGAGCAGTGAAAGGGTCCAATTTTCTATGAGACGCCCAAATAGAAAACCGCTTCCATTTACTATTGTAAACCTTCCTGACGCTACCAGGCTAGATCTAACTGCAGACGCGATACCAGGAGTGCTAGCAACTAATGGAACTGAATCAACCATGCTGAGAGCTTGAGATCGACCGGGTTCGGGTGCTTCAATCCTGAAGGATGAGATATTAGATCTGGGATAGAATCCAAGATCCAGAGAGGAGCTACAAGACTAGACCGCAGGCACGGGAACCAGGTTTGACGAGGCCAGAATGGGGCTATGAGGATAATCTTGTTCCCCAACCGACGCGCTTTCTGTAAGAATTTTGTTATCAGTGGCAGAGGAGGATAAGCATACAGAAGACTGGGTGGCCAAGCATGAACTAGTGCGTCTCTGGGGCTCTCCCCCGGAGGGGGAATTAGCGAAAACCTCGCTGCACTTCACACTAGAGAGATGCGAAGAGATCGCAGCAAGGCTGACCCCACTTGTGGAAGATCTGTTTCGCTAGGGATTCAGAGACCACTTGTAAGGCGAGAGGATGGTTTGACTCAGTTTGTCCACTAGGATGTTGGACCGACCCGGAATGTGCGTTGCTAACAGAAAACGGTTGGTGGATATCGCCCAATCCCAAACTCTCATGGCTTCTCGACAAAGAGGGTAAGACCTGGTCCCCCCCCCGTTTGTTGATATACCAGACCACCGACATGTTGCCTGACTGAATCGCAATAGTCCCTGGAGGGAGAAAGGCATGAAGGGCTTGCAACGCTAGAAGCAACGCTCTCATCTCCAGAACACTGATATACAGAACGGTCTCTGACTGGGTCCATGTACCTTGAACAGTTCTGCCCTGGTAATGCCCCCCCACCCAAGGCGAGAAGCGTCCGTGGTCACCGTGACTTGGGGTTGTTGCATAACAAACGGTCACTCTTCCCGAAGCTCTCGGGAGTGGAGCCACCACAAGAGAGAATTCCTGCATACTCTGCTGAAAGGAATCGGCAAGTCCAACGGATGGTGAAGGATGGACCAGTGAATCTGTAATGTCCACTGGAGAATCCTCATGTGTAAGCGGGCTAAGGGCGTGAGGTTGATTGTCGCTGCCATGGACCTAGAGCTCTCAGGACTAACCCCGCTGACGGGACAGGTGACTGGAGAAGGGCTAAAATGTGTAAGGTCAAACTGCAAAGTCTGTCTGACATCAAGAAGGCCTTGGTCTGGTCTGGTGTGTGTCTATCCTGGCCCCTATGAATTCCAAGACTTGAACTGGTTTGGAGGGATGACTTCAAGTTTATGGTGATCCCCAAATGGGACGCTAGAAGTAGGAAACAATCCCTGGCTAAGAAGAGTAGATGCCTGGTGGGGGTGGTCAGGAGCCAGTCGTCTAGGTAAGGAAAGACCTGTATTCCCTGAAGCCTCAGGTGGGCCGTTGCAACTGCCATGACCTTGGTGAACACCCTGGGGGCTGTGTTGAGACCGAAAGATAGGACCCTGAACTGGTAATGACTGGCCCCTAGTCGAAAGCGGAGAAATCGCCTGGAAAGCCTGTCCATGAGAATGTGATAGCACGCATCCTTGAGACCTATGGAGCACATCCAGTCCTCCTCCTGCAGCAGGGGCAAAATGGATTGGAGCGTGACCATCCGGAATTTGTCCTTGGCAATGAAGAGGTTCATTGTTGAAAAGTTGAGAATCTGCCTCAAGTCCCTCGTCTTCTTTGGCACCAAAAAGAACATACAGTAATTGCCTAATCTGGATCGTCTTGGGGGGACGTGCTGGATGGCTCTTTTTTCTAGCAGCTTTTTTACCTCTAAAGCTGCAGCCTCCATCTGACTGGGTGGGACATTGGGGAGACACCTCGACTGAGGAGGCAGATTTATGAAAGGGATAGAATAACCTCTGGATATTATTCGAAGCACCCAGCGATCTGATGTTATGGACTCCAATTGGGCCAAGTGCTTCGAGAAACGCCCCCCGACTGCCTCCAGAGAGGAGCAGTCGGGCAACCCTTCAGGGCTGCTGCATGGGTTGATCTGAAAAGGGTTCCCACGACCTAAACTTTTTCAGCCCCACCTCTGCCTCTGGGCCGGCGTCCACCTTGTCCCCCTCTGCCTCTGAAGGACGAAGGGTCCAAAGCGTAACTGGACTGCTGATACTTGCGGAACCACATCTTTTGTCCTCTCTGGTTCCTAGATGACAAAAAATATACCGAACCCACAGACATTGCCAGCATCCTAGCTGACAGGTTCAGCGCAAGCTTCTCCACCCCCCCCCTCCCCACCAAAAGGGCAAATATCTATCCCAGCAGAGTGCTGCCCCCCCTGACATCTCAGATGTTCAGGTAAGAGCCACCCTCTCCAAAGCAAAAAACAAAGCATCAATGGGACCAGACTGTGTCCCAGGCTGCGTCCTACATTAACTCCAAGAAGAGCTAAACCCAAACATAAAACTACTGTTCAATCTCAGCCTTACTACAGGATATATACCCAAAGAGTGGCGTACAGCAACAGTGGTCCCTCTCCGCAAAGGTGGTACCTCAACGGATCCTGGAAACTATCGCCCTATAAGCCTGACTAGCTTGGTCTGCAAAGCTATGGAAAGGATCATCATGGACCTCATAAATAAAGATATTGGGGACCTACAGACACTGGATCCTACCCAGTTCGGCTTTAAGGGCAGATCCTGCCTCTTAAACCTGGTCGATTTCTTTGAAACAGTCACCAAGGCCATTGACGAGGGGAAGGTGGTCCACACAGCCTACCTGGACCTCGCAAAAGCCTTCGATACAATACCCCACTCGGGCATTATAGATAAGCTCAGAAAACCAAATGCGAACTTTAGAACTCGTACACAAACACACTACCACTGTTAGAAACAAAGGGTCTCAAAGTCAAATAATCTTGACGCGTTTCGTCCACTTTTATTTCCTGTGAACTTCTTCAGAAAATGAATACACGTTACAAAAGATTTAAATAGTCCCAATACATCCACTCATGATCCACAAAAGCCAATCAGATGTGTCTGACTTTCCATATATACTTAAAGACATATATACAAATATCAAAAGTTAATAACAACTTATTATTTCATTTTAAAATTCTTTAAAACATTTTATAAAAATTACATATGTGTGTATAATGAAACTGAAAATGAATTGATATCAAATGTCAAAATGTATATAGACTTGATGTAAATAGACATAGGTCCCTTAACAGGGTCTTTGTGCTTGTAAAAAGCACTTTATGTTAACTGCTTCGTTCAACCCAGGATATTTGTCTGCATTTAACAAAATCTGCCATATGGCTTCCTTACATTCCAGTTTTACTTTGTAATTACCACAAAATCCAACATCTTTAACCTTTTCTAGTACTGAAAAAGTGAATTTCTTGAAATCCACACAAACACTTGCGTGCTTTGCTAGGGCATTTGTCGAATCCTTATTTTTAATGGCTAACAAGTGCTCATAAATACGTTTGTTTAATGTTCTGATAGTCTTGCCAATGTAGAAATGTTCACAAGAATTACATAGGGCAACGTACACCACATTTTTAGTGCCCCCTGATGAAAAATTCTTTTCTTAAATGTTTGAAAAAAACTGAACTAGTACCAGAAATATGTCTACATTGTTTACAATTTTGGCAAGGAAAAGTACCATCAGTTAATCTATCAGTAACACTGGATGGTCCTTTTTCCAAAATCATTTTTAAATTCTTCGTTTTTTTGTATGTAAATAAGGGTACCTTTCCTATTATTGAACTCAAATCCTTCAGTGATGGGAATAGGGAAAGCTAACCTGAAAATAGGATCGGCTTTATTAATGTTGGAAATCATATCACCATTAGTGGACTTGTACAGTATTGGAATAGCTTTATTACCTCTTAAGGACACAACTTCTTGTAATATACTGTTAAGCCATAAATCTTTATAACCCCTATCAACAAAAAAACATTTTAACTTGTTTGCCTCATTCAAAAAAATGTCTTCACAGGTAGTGAGCCGACTCAACCTGATGAACTGCCCCTTCACAACCCCACGCTTCATAAAGGTAGGGTGCAAACTGTCAAAATGTAGGTATTGGTTTGTAAAACTTGACTTTCTATAAATGCTACTTTCAAATTGACTAGATTCAACATTGTAGCTCAAATGTAAATCTAGAAAGTCTAAGGTCTTACCAAAACAACCCACTGTAAATTTCAAGAAATCAGTGGAATGATTTAAATGTTCAACAAAATTGTTGAACGAACTGTGGTCACCTTTCCATAGAATAAATAAATCATCAATATAACGTCTATAGAAAAGAAGATATCTAGACAGTGGATGTATCTCCAAAAAAAATAACTCCCACATAGCCATCACTAAGTTGGCAAAACTTGGTGCCACTCGTGAACCCATCGCTATACCTGTGGTTTGCTTGTACTGTATACCTTCAAATTTAAAGAAATTGTTATCAAGAACTACTTCCATCAAACAACAAACTGTGTTGACCTTATCGTTACTCAAGTCTGTGTGTACTGACAAATATTCTCTTAATAATTCAACCCCTTTGATTTGATCAATACAAGTGTACAGAGATACAACATCTAATGATGCAAAATGAAAAGAAACTCCTTGAGTTGGAACTGTATTTAAAAGTTCCAAAAGGTGCCACGAATCTCTTAGATAAAATTTCGTCTTCTGTACTATGGGGTTTAAAATGTTATCTAACCATATAGAGATTGTCTCGGTTTTAGAAAAACCTGCAGAAACTATAGGTCTGAATGGTAATTTGTCAGTCATTTTATGTAATTTTGGTATACCGAACAGACAAGCTAGTTTGGGGTATTCAGTGAACAAGAAATCATATTCTGAATATGTGATGTTACCTTGACTCAATAAGTCAAATACATCAACCTTTAGAAAACTTTTTTCAATGTCTTTACTAGTTACTACTTTGTAACTGACATCGTCTTCTAATAAAGCTCTCAGCTTGAACATAATCTATAACTTTCATAATGACTTAAGTACCACCTTTATCACATTTCATGACTCTAAGGTGTCTATTTTTAGTCAAAAAATCAAGAGCCTCAACTTCAGAACTAGACAAATTGGGAATTATGTTGTGATTAATTCCCATTTTCCTGAATTCTTCCTCACAAATCCTACCAAACACGTTTAAGGTAGAGTTAAGTAAGGGATTAAATGTACTTTTCTTGTTACATCCACCATCTACTACTACTTTATCAACCATGCTTTCAAAAATAAATTTCAAGTTTAATTTTCTCAAATACAACCTGAAATCTATTATTAACTTAGTAATATTGACGTGATTAGACGGAATGAAAGAAAGTCCTTTTCTTAACAAGGAAAGAACTTCAGCAGGCAAAGTCTCTTCTGTTAAATTACAGATTTTGATGTCATAACTTAGTTCCTCCTCTTGTTTTTCCCTTTTGCCTTGCTTCTGGTCTGTACCTTGCCTGACCATCTCGGCGTTTTCTTGTTCCCATTTTTGTCCACTAAAAAAGGACTAGCTTTACTGTTGGTGGAAACTACCTGTGAATAAGAAGTGTTAGCTGAAACATTAGAAACACACCTAGTGTTGTTAACATTAGCAACACAAAAACCTGCGTCAGTTCGAATGGAATCAATAACTGATCCATTAGTATCATTGTCATTATTGACCTCAATTCATTTTCAATTTCATTATACACACATATATATTTTTTATAAAATGTTTTAAAGAATTTTAAAATGAAATAATAAGTTATTAACTTTTGATATTTGTATATATGTCTTTAAGTATATATGGAAAGTCAGACACATCTGATTGGCTTTTGTGGATCATGAGTGGATGTATTGGGACTATTTAAATATTTTGTAACATGTGCATTTATTTTCTGAAGAAGTTCACAGGAAATAAAAGTGGACGAAACGCGTCAAGATTATTTGACTTTGAGACCCTTTGTTTCTTACAGTGGTAGTGTGTTTGTGTGCGAATTATAGATAAGCTCACCAGCTTTAATATAAACCCCCTATGTCACTAGATGGGTTGCAAACTGGCTCAAGGACAGAACCCACATGGTTAGAATTGCTGGAGCCATGTCAGACTCCAAACCAGTTACAAGTGGCGTCCCACAAGGCTCAATCCTGGGACTCTCTTGTTCGGTATATATTTCTCAGAGGTACAGGCCAACACGGAAAGACTGTGGCTGACCAAGTTCACAGATGACTGCAAACTAGGCGCCATAATCAACTCTCCAGCCGACACAAGCATCCTACAAAAGGGCCTCACAGAAACAGACAACTGGTGCCAGAGCCATGGCCTCAAGCTAAACGCCAAAAAGTGTATAGTCATCCCCTTTGGCAAAAACAAAGTGCCCACAAATTACCACATAGTTGGTAATCCATTAAGTACGGAAGAAGTAATTAGGAACCTGGGGACCCAAGTTGATGGCAATCTCTCATTTGAAAACCACGTGGCCAAAGTGGTTAGAAAAACATTTTATATAGCCCACCTAATCATGAAGGGATTCACATCTAGATCAGGGGAGGTCATCGTGCCTCTTTACTCATCCCTCATCAGGCCCATAATTGAGTACAATGCCCCTTTTGGGATGTACCTTACCAGACACCTGCAGCAACTGGAAAGACTCCAAAAGTACCACACCAAGAGGATCAAAGGGCTCAAACAGATGCCATATGCTGCCCGGTTAAAGAAACTCCAGCTCTACTCAGTGGCATACCGCCTGCTCAGAGGCGATCTGTGCCTGACATATAAAGCCATGTCCAACCCGGAATTAATGGACATGCTGCAAACTCAGAAAATCCAAATCCCATCGAGCTAGGCGCTAGAGAGACTTGAACCTCAGTACTGAAATAAATAGGACATGCTGGAGGGACAGATTCATAACCCAGAGATTCCCTTCACTCTGGAATAAAATCCCAGTCCAGGTTAGGCAGAGTCCCTCATTGACTCTCTTCAAGAGGAATCTTGATGAGTGGATGGGAGATCGTAGGTTTACCCCGGGCATCACTTCTGTGTCACTGTTAGACAGAGGCACAGCATACTAACCTCGAAAAAGGACATAGCAAAATTCATTTAAAATGGGTGGCGAAAGCCAAACACACTCTGGCTAGGCTTATAAATGCCCTAGGGCAAATAGCCTAGTATGAACCTATGAACATCTATATCCATATCTGGTTTCACTTCACAATCTTGAAATGCTGAAATCTTGAATTTCAGCATTTCAAAACTATGAAGCCGAACCATTCAGTCAAAAATCACACATTCACGAACATACATACACCACATAACACACACACACACACACACCACTCCACCCACAGCACACAAACCACACAACCCTACACTACATACAAGCAGGGGGACAATACATATATATATATATATATATATATATATATATATATATATTCGGCTTTTCCCGGTTAGGGGTCGCCACAGCAGTACTCTGGTCCGCTAATGATTGGTAGTAGATTTTTCACGAACGTCGAGGTGCCAGCTCGACGTTCAACCTTCAATGAAGGCACGCCCATTACGCATGTCTTTTGATCGCCCACCCAACCACGGGGAGGACATGCAGACTCCACACAGAAGGCACTCCCTGCATTCCAGCCAAGAATAGAATGGGAGAACCTCTTGCTGTGAGGCAACAATGCTACCGCAACTCCCATGTGCAGTACATCAGAAAAAAAAGGGATACTGGGGAAAGATGTGGAAGAGCAGCATGATGCCCTTGCACAAGGACACTACTTAAGTAAAATTTTCTTAAATAATGTCACTATATAATAGCAATAACGCACAGCTGGGTAATACTGGATTTACCCATGGTTGGCTTTGTCTAGTCACTCGGGCTTCACCCTCGTGATAAAACCACGCCAACACACCCAGCTGTGGGTTACTGCTACAAAATATTATGCTTAAGTGCCACATTAATGATATCTATCTGAAAATCTATTTTAAATATCCTTACAAGACTCTTTGTTCAAAAGGGAAAAAAAGGTTTGTGTTTGGGCAGCAATATCCCTTTTGATTGTATGATCAGGCATTAAGAAGGAAAATCATACTTTTTTCCACTGATTTCAAACTGCTTGCTCCAGAAGCTTAATCAAATATATTCTAAATACTTTAGAACCAATAGTAGAGGAGATGGTGTCTACTCTATGTAACCAGCAAGTATGATTCAGTCACAAAATTTGACGACATGGTCTCCAAACTTCTCAGAGTGGCAGAGTACTGATGTCAGTGGAACTATAATGAATGTAGTAATTTTTACCAGTCTACTATTATTTCAAAGGAGATGGATGAGCAACTTTTAAATCTTATCAGGAAGAGTTTTCTAGATAAGGCAGGATTTACTTGCTGGGGACCTAAATGCTCCTTATGTAGACTGGGTAATTTCTGCTACAACAAGGGCATTAAACTATTTGATAACTGAAAGTCTGATAAAAGGTTATACTCTAAACTATGAATGGGGCAACTAGAAAAAGCAACTTAATGACTGTTGTTTTGGATCTCTTCGAGATTAAATCTGGATAGTTCTAACTAGGTCTTGAGATGGGAAGCTCTGACCAAGTGTAAGCTTTAAGGCTGTTTTTCACACATCCTAAGTTGGTTACGCATAATGAAATAGTGAAAAACTTTTATCAAATCAGACTTTCAGTCAATTAAGGAGGCTACGGAAACTCAGTACTTGTGTTCTAGTTTTGAAAATAAAGATGCAAGTCAGAACAACTCAGTGTCCAGCCCTAACTAATGTCCTTCCCCCCTACATACCCAAAAACACTAAGATCTGAACATCAGAATCTAATAGCTATTAATAAACCTAAACATCTGGTTAACCAACTTCTTCTCGCCTACTCACTTGGCAAAAAATGGAATTCCCTTCCATCTACAAGATCTATGCCAAACTTCAGAAACTTCAAAAGCTTGATTTTCAAACACCTGTCCTCCAAGCAAAAATGTACCCTAACTAATACAAGTAAAACCATCTGCTCTCCGTGCGTTCTCTCTCTTTCTCCTAGGCTCTCTATGCTCTCAATAACACCTACAGCCTCAACTCAACCTTGTAAATATTGTAAATAGCATCCATGTTTAATTATGCAAGAGTGTATTCTCCATGTCCTTATTCTGTCTTCTCTCCTTCTACTCATGTTCATACATATATTGTTGTTAAACTCCACATATTAGACTGGTCCTTAAATTAAATTGTAAAACCCTGAACTCTGTTAAATATCATGACTCCAAATGTGTTAATTGTAACTTTTTGTATAATGTATCTTTTATACCTATGTATCACTTGTACTGTAACTGTTTTATGCAACTTGGAGCTTTTCTCCCCGGGCCTCCACAGAAAATGGGTCATTTTGGCCCAGTGGACTTGCCCTGGTAATCAAACTGGAAATTAAATAACTAGGATGTTTGACAAAATTGCAAAAAAACAATTTGATAGACTATCAAGTCCCAGTTGGAGTGAAAACATCCTGCAAGGGTAACAGACATCCCTAGCATAGCTCTCGACCTCTTAGCACAAAAAATCTGGACAATGCCAAAAATGGCAGGTCAAAGCCCCGCAAATCAGTACAAATTCTGATTACTGCTCTTAAAAACTCAGAAAGTTGTTAGAATAAAAGATCTAGTGTTATCTTTATTTTCTGAAGGATACGGCGACTAACTCAAATGCCCGTCATTAGTTAGGGAATTAAAAATGATTTACTTTGACTTTTGTTAACCGGGTTTGTCCAAATGAGTGGAGACCACAGGAGAAAAGCTCCTGAGAGTGACGCATTCTATGAATACATACATACATAAAATGACGCATTCTATGAATACATACATACATAAAAGCAGAAACTGTGACATCACTTCATTGTGGAAGAATAGGATACAAAACATTGGTACAATTTGGAGACAAAAATGAAATCATACTTCAGGTAAGGAAAGAGATTAACAGGTAGATAAAAAGAAGTGTTACAGACAGAAATAAACAAGTTGGGAAGAGAAAAAGAAATGCAGGTAGAGGGAACATGAGTAGAGGTGGTAACAAGGAAACAGACAGGAAGTGGGGGGGGGGGATTATAGGATCCTGGCAGAACAGATCCATGAGTTTAACAAGGTGCACCACTAATGCATACCAATTATTCTATTGTCCAAATTAAAAAAAATCCTTGCTAACAGCAGCTCCAAGACTGCAGTCACACTTATGGAGACATAGCTGTTATTACTGTGCCCCCCCCCCATGGAAATCTCAGCTTAAATATCAATTCCAGCTCATAACATCTTACTAATGGATCTAAAGAACAAGAACCTGTACAGATACCACTTGCAGAACAAAACTGGCAGCGCAAATAGTATTAAACACACTAGTCTGTAAACTTGATTTCAATGCTAGAAATAAACAGTCTGGTTTTGGCAAATATGCCGCCTTCAGTGTTATATAAAACAGAAACGTGCAGATTTCAACAGTGTCTGCATGACGTAAACTGATCAATGTGAACTGAAAAAACATTTATTTTAATGATTACATCTCAAAAAATTAAAAGTATTCATATTTATAACAAACAAACATCTAGTTTAATTTAAGTGGTTATATCAAAATAATTCACTCAACCAAAGAGAAAAACCCACCACCCAAATTAGCAATCCAATAGTGTTCCCTATCAGGTAAAACTTTTGACAGCCCATTTCTTAGGTGAAAATGGTGAAATGTTATCAATTCTTATGAAAATAAAGAAAGCTCCTGGATTTTTAAAACATGTCTACATAGCTCATTATTCTCCATTCTACAGTGGGTATCACTCAAATGCTCAAAAATACAAGTTAATTCATCAAATAATTTTAACACAAATGTGATACTTTCCCTTTACAAGCTGAACAATGCCCAGAGGGAAAACATTCCTTAACTTCAGTGCCAAACCATCAAAGACATGTGGCTATTCATACTTTTATAATGGCTAAAATATTAAGATAAAAGACTTACCCCTTCTATAAACAAATTTACAAACATCAGGTAAATAGTAATCAATGCTTTATCCAATAATACAGTATCCCAATGTTTGTGGATCAAAGACTGAAAACCTGATGTTAGAACCAAAAAGTCATAATAAATGCCAGATACGCTCCAAAACAATTCATGATCCCAGTCATAAATTAGAGCAAATGAACTGGGGGCACAAATCTGCACTACTGCTAACCATAAAAATTGCTGTGTAGCTGGGCTGATGAAGTCACACAGTAGGACTGCACCATGTGTATCAAAAATAAACCGACTGCATGTGCAGTGTTACACAAAATTAAATTTAGGAAGTAATTACAGCAGGGTAACCTCTTCCATGTTTAGCAGCTCCCAGTACAACAGGCAGCAGAAAATGAGATAGGTAAGGACTCAAAGAAGAAGGCTACAGGGGATAATCATGCCAGATGGAGGCAGCCACAGTACAATGTTGCACTATTAAACAGGCAGTAGATTGTACATAGCTTTACAAAATAAGCTAAGTACAAGTGAAGCATGTAAAAACATCAGGTTAAGCTTACTCGTGCACAGGCTGGCCACACACTGAGCATAAAACATAGGCAGCCCAAGTAACAATGTACAAAGGTCAGTGCATAGTCATTTGCACAAGTGGAGGAGGAAGTAAAGAAGTGTGCATCTATTACAGGGAAGGGTGCGAACAAGTGATGCGTATAAAAAGTAGACGCGTTTTTTACAAACGTGTCATAACTAGTGCAGGGTTGAGGGGGTTCAGTGTTGAGAAGCACTCAAGTCAGTCTCGAGTCAGTGGATGCGATGTGCTGTGGGCTGCACTGGCCATTTAGCATGCTGCATTTGTACCTGACAGTTGAAGGTTGTGGGTACAGATACCAAAGTAAATGCAACGCATATATAATGTACAGCGCACACTCCCCATAAAACAAACACAGAAGTGCAACTGAATAAGAATGTATGACCTTTACAATACCAGTGTTACAAAGGATGCCGCTAATGACATATGTGCAAGGCATACAACAATAAAATAGTATTAAATTGTATATATGAGCACAGTGGTGCGCCATCAATCTAGCTATACAATCTTTCATGTGACGTATATTGGCAATGCACCCCCCCACGACACCTTTAGTAAATGCATTTAAAAATTACTGACAAAAACTGGCATCCCTTATAGGCATCAAGATAAAGAGAGCAGCCAAAAATCAGTTGTACAAAAGGAATATTAGTAAGCAGCAGCTCTTACTTTATATAAACATTATCTTAGGCCAAAGGAAAGTTTTTTTTTTTTTTTACAAAAAAAAGTCACCCTTAACAGGAATAAAAATTCCTTTACCAGTCTTTTCTTCCATAGCACTATGAGGCACTGTGCTTGCCATACTTATACCTCTGTAGACTCGCTCAAGAATTATGTTAAGACCCGGCTCATTCTTGTGTTTGAATCGCTCAATTTGCAAAAGAAGCAAACCTATTAAATCATGTAGCTTTCTATATGGGTGCTGTGAACTTGGTGGCAGCTCCCCTGCCTATGTAGTCAAACAATTCATTTCTTAGTAAGGGAACGTCATGCCATATGTAACCATTTGGAAATGAGTCCTTTTAGAGCATGCATTCTCATCACAAAGACGAATGAAGGGCTGCCATGTTTCACACCTTAAAATTCTAAAGAAACCACAATTGTCTTAAGTTTGCCATCCTGCATTCAAATGATGTGCCAGCTGCTGCACAAAAGATAGTTTGTGCCAAATGTCTGCAATTTTCCCCTCCAAGATTCTTCAAGGTGGGACGTCATGGTCAGACTGTAGTGCTCCTTTTAGAAAGCACAGGTGGGGAGAAGAGTCCAAAAATGTTCAGGACATCCTTCTTAAGGAATAAAGCCAATAGCTCCTGCAGGAAAGCTATAAAGGATACTGAAAGTATAACAAATCCTGCTATTGCATTATCATCCACAAAGACAGGTTTTTAAGTGTCTAGCCCCTTAAGTCACAGGAAAAGACTGGAGCACCAGAGAGTGCTTCACAGGGGTTATATGTGCTTGACCTTGCAAAAATAAAGTCTGGCTTTTAATAAATAAAAACAGTGGTAGGGATTTATACCAGTGCTACTGTTACCAGTAGCTCAAAAGGTAGCAGGAGGACTGTGTAAGGTTAGATGCATTTCTGCATGCCTTATCCTGTACACGTAGACAACTGGGACATGATTAAGTCTGTCTTCTCATATTGTGAGGATGTCTACAAGTTCACCCCTCCTCGCCCCACCACAGTTATATTCTTAAGAAAAACATTTCATATATGCTTCTCTGTCTTGGCAATCATCACTGCAGCAGTACATGGACCTTGTATGGAAGATCAACATTAGTACACTAACAGGCATTTTACAAAGTCCATTTCCTTTCCCCCATCACTTGCGATTGAAATATATTAACAGCATGTTTACTTGGTAAATGTACAGTATTCCCTGACAAACGGCATTTCTCCACCAGCGCACTCTTTGGTCTGTCCAAATAACTCCTTACGTTAAATCTTCTACCTGTCAGACTGCATGCAATGATGGCCGTTTGTTTAGGTCTCCTGTAGACAGAGTATTTACTGGTTTAAAAAAAATAATCATTATCAGCAGTTAGAAATTGAATTTTCCATTGCATTTTTATCCCTCCACCACATCCTCTTTGCCGCTATCCTTTCTGCAACACATTTTTTGTTTCTCTAAATTCCTTTTACTATCATATGCAGCAGCACAGGAGTCTATATTCATCTCACTAGCAAGACCTGTCAGACCCAACACAGGTAGTAGCTGCACCACCACTGCCACTAGCAGAAGCACCCAATACATTTGGGTCCCAGCTTGCCACAGGTGCCTCCACACCTATCCACCTGTGTTAGATAGCCTCCGCCAAAATACAGCACAGTTGTACCTGCCAGTAGTAGTGAGAGTCTAGGTGGCAACGTTATCACCCATTGGCAGCTGGCAGTGGCTGAGGAGGATGGATGCCTACACCTTCCAAATGGAGACCATGCTTTGACAACTCATTGAGTCACATCTCTGTCCCTCTCTGGCTCCACCTGAGTCAGGGCCCAGTAGTGATAGTACCAGGAGGACAAGTGAGATTGTGAACATCCAATATCATCTGCCAACCTGGTTTTCGACTCCCTTGTATCTATACCCCAGTTTGTTATACAAACCTCCCCTCGCCACTGTTGGTCTCCTTTACCATTGTGTTCCTCCTCCCTCATTGTGTTACCTCACACCCTGGTCAGTCTGGTCCGTCATTCCTGCTACATAATCTAATCCTTTGGTTTCCCTTCCTTTTCCTTCCCCAACTTTCCTCGCTCTTCATTAAATTAAATTAAATTGTCATTACCCCACCTCCATCCTGGTCATCACTTATTTGGTCACCTTCTGGTCTACACTGCTTGCTTCCCCTTTTCATCTCTTTACAATACTCCAATTTCTAATGTTTGTGCTGGTCAAAATAATACATAAACCACACGCATACCCAAAATGGGTTATAAAATTACTTATCTTTCTGTGGTAATCCTGTGCCAGATGGTTATTGGAAAACACTGTCGCTGCCCATGAACAACCAACAAGAAATAGCACTGCTCACTGCATAGCAACAAAGAAGTCAAACTATGTCTGGTCCTATGTGTACTGGCCTCCGCTGCCTTCAATCATGCAGATGAGGAAAGTGTTGAACAGCACTTGTCAAGTAAAAAGTAAGGTACAAACTTGTATAACTTTGGTCTGACTGCCTCAAGAACTCAATTTGTTCTGGAAGGGATTTGTAGTATGTCAATATACTGAGTGGAGGGCTCAAATTCTCTCAGGATTGTAAGTTTGTTTTTCAATTTTCTGCTTCCAGTCTGAAAGTGTATAACATTCATCTGTGATGTGTTTCGTGACAACTTCCGTGCGAGTGTGTCAACTGAGCACCTTGTTAAGTGCTGGGTAGCGTGGATAGGAGTTAATTGTTCAGATCCCCACAACTGTCAGGACTGGTGTAGTTCAGTGAACGCTATTACTTTTCTCTACCCCATCATAAGTTTCACATTTTCTATGTTCAAGTACTTCAGACTGCTATCTATGTCTTCTTCATGGTGTGCTGCATCCCTGATTTAGTCATCTCTCTTTGCAGTATTTTGTCCACTTCTGTTGCCATACTACCACTTCTACTTACATCCCTTGGGTATCAACTTCCTTCCTTCCCAAAGACATTTCTCCAAGTATTTATAGCCCTGAGCTACAATAATAGATCAGCACCACAGCATTGCCAACTGTGCACACAATTTTGCACTAACTACCCTAGGTACATGTGCACAGTCAATATTTTCAACAGCTGCTTGTAGATTACTGTGACTGCATGGGTCTAACACAACTGGATTTTCTGAGATGGTTTCTTGTCAAATAAAGTAGATACAATTCTGATACTATTAGTACTGTATGTCAACTAATGGAATTAATGTTGGAGAACAATTATTTTAAGTTAAATGGGGAATACTTTCATCAGAAACAGGGGGTGGCGATGGGAGCTCCATCATTCACCAATATAATCTTGGACTGGTGGGAGACTTCGTTTTCAAAGCAGATTCATAGTGGACTATTTATTCTTCATTTCAGATACCAAGGAGGAAGACATGGATTTTTGCCTTTTACCTTAGGTAATATAGGTTTGACTGTACATTACTATATGGTGGGATATGATAGGGAAACAGTTCATAGGTTCATACTAGGCTATCTGCCCTAGGGCATTTATAAGCCTAGCCAGAGTGTGTTTGGCTTTCGCCACCCATTTTAAATTAATTTTGCTATGCCTTTTTTTGAAGTTAGTATACTGTGCCTCTGTCTAACAGTGACACAGAAGTGATAGCCGGGGTAAACCTAAGATCTCCCATCCACTCATCAAGATTCCTCTTGAAGAGAGTCAATGTGGGACTCTGCCTAACCTGGACTGGGATTTTATTCCAGAGTGAAGGGAGCCTCTGGGTTATGAATCTGTCCCTCCAGCATGTCCTATTTATTTCAGTGCTGAGGTTCAAGTCTCTCGAGCGCGTAGCTCGATGGGATTTGGATTTTCTGTGGTGCAGCATGTCCATTAATTCCAGGTTGGACATGGCTTTATACGTCAGGCACAGATCGCCTCTGAGCAGGCGGTATGCCACTGAGTAGAGCTGGAGTTTCTTCAACCGGGCAGCATATGGCATCTGTTTGAGCCCTTTGATCCTCTTGGTGAGGTACTTTTGGGGTCTTTCCAGTTGCTGCAGGTGTCTGGTAAGGTACATCCCAAAAGGGGCATTGTACTCAATTATGGGCCTGATGAGGGATGAATTAAGAGGCACGATGACCTCCCCTGATCTAGATGTGAATCCCTTCATGATTAGGTGGGCTATATAAAATGTTTTTCTAACCACTTTGGCCACGTGGTTGTCAAATGAGAGATTGCTATCAACTTGGGTCCCCCAGGTCCCTAATGACTTCTTCTGTACTTAATGGATTACCACCTATGTGGTAATTTGTGGGCACTTTGTTTTTGCCAAAGGGGATGACTATACACTTTTTGGCGTTTAGCTTGAGGCCATGGCTCTTTCACCAGTTGTCTGTTTCTATGAGGCCCTTTTGGAGGATGCTTGTGTCGGCTGGAGAGTTGATTATGGCGCCCAGTTTGCAGTCATCTGCGAACTTGGTCAGCCACAGTCCCTCCGTGTTGGCCTGTACTGCCGAGAAATATATACCGAAGAAGAGAGGTCCCAGGACTGAGCCTTGTGGGACGCCACTTGTAACTGGTTTGGAGTCTTGACATGGCTCCAGCAATTCTAACCATGTGGGTTCTGTCCTTGAGACAGTTTGCAACCCATCTAGTGACATAGGGGTTTATATTTAAGCTGGTGAGCTTATCTATAATGCCAGAGTGGGGTATTGTATCGAAGGCTTTTGCAAGGTCCAGGTAGGCTGTGTGGGCCACCTTCCCCTCGTCAATGGCCTTGGTGACTGTTTCAAAGAAATCAACCAGGTTTAAGAGACAGGATCTGCCCTTAAAGCCAAACTGGGTAGGATCCAGTGTCTGTAGGTCCCCAATATCTTTATTTATGAGGTCCATGATGATCCTTTCCATAGCTTTGCAGATCAAGCTAGTCAGGCTTATGGGGCGATAGTTTCCAGGATCCGTTGAGGCACCACCTTTGTGGAGAGGGACCACTGTTGCTGTACGCCACTCTTTGGGTACACATCCTGTAATAAGGCTAAGATTGAACAGTAGTTTTATATTTGGGTTTAGCTCTTCTTGGAGTTCATGTAGGACGCAGCCCGGGACACCATCTGGCCCCATTGATGCTGTGTTTTTTGCTTTGGAGAGGGCGGCTCTTACCTGAGCATCTGAGATGTCAGGGGGGCAGCACTCTGTTGGGATAGATATTTGCCCTTTTGGTGGGGAGAGGGGGGAGAAGTTTTCCACTGAACCTGTCAGCTAGGATGTTGGCAATGTCTGTGGGCTCGGTGTATTTTTTGTCATTTTGGACTAATTCTGAGCATATCTGGGAATTCCCACCCAGGTTCCTAACATAACTAAAGAAAGCCTTGTGATTATCCTTAGTGTCCTGTGCAATTTTTCTCTCGAAGCTAGCCTTAGACGATTTTATGAGTGCCCGTAGTTTTTTGCTCATACTGATCAGAGATGCCTTCCCTTTTTGGGATTTTGCTCCATCATGTAGTAGCTTCCTCCTTCTATTGTATAGTTTGTTTATGGCTGGGGTCCACCAGACAGGACATCTGCCTTTGGAGGATTGGGTCTTGGTTTTATTTGGGATTGCATGATCCATGCATTCCTGAAGGTGTTCATAGAATGCGTTTATAAAGGATTCTGCGGTCTGGGCCGTATTTTCCACAGGCCCGGGGGCTTTGAAGGATTTCGCCTCGGAAATTTGCTTTAGAGAAGTTTTTCACTGTGGTTTTCTGGGCAGGGGGTGGGGTCGGGATGTGAATATCCAGTGAGATTAGTTTATGGTCTGATCTTACCAGTGAGGGATACACTTCTGGTCTGGAGCATAGTGTCCCCATGTTGGTGATGATCAGGTCCAGTATGTTTTCCCCTCTTGTGGGAGTGGTAACAAGTTGTTCCATAGCATTTGAGTTTATAAATTCTAGGAACCTTTGGGCTAGGGTGTTGGAGCTAGAGTAATGCTCCCAGTCTATGTTTGGGTAGTTGAAGTCGCCCAATATAATGGTGTTTGGAGAGACCTTCATATTTTCCAGTATTCTCAGGAAGGCCAAGTGGGGTTCCTGTGTTTGGGAGGGTGGTCTGTAGCAGGCTATAAACTGGAAGGCAGTTTTACCCACAGTTAGTTGCACATGGATAGTCTCTGATGCTTCGTGCTGTGCCACCAACCTGGAGGTGTGTGTATCTTTGGCGAATATTGAAACTCCCCCTCCTTTTGTGGTTCGGTCCAAGTTTTGGGGCGAAAAAGCATGGTATGAGGTATAACCTGGTAGTGCTGGGGTGCTCTCGGGAGCCTTGAACCAGGTTTCTGTTACTGCACAGATATCAATGTTCTCCATGCTAAGGAGAGTTTCGAGTGCGTGCATCTTGAGGTTTAGACTTCTGGCGTTGAATAACATTACTCTTAGTTTCTTATCCCTTGTGATACCTATGGAGGTGGGTTTGTCTTTTGAGCCTTGCCTAAAAAAGGCACTATGGGGGTAGCAAGAGCCTTTGCCAATATCCGAAAGCCCAGGGGTGACAGGTGCAAGCTGTCCCTAGCGAAGCATCGTGGCTTGTCGAGCATGTCATCCCAGGCTGACAGGCATTGGATCCCCTTTGAATGACACCAACACTTAAGCCAATTGTTGAAATTGATCATCTTGTCTTCATATTGTGGCATCATTCTTGGTGAGGGTAAGATGCTACTCAAGGTCAGGGTCATACCAGCCTGGCTACGTGCTCAGAGAGCTCCTCTAGGTCTCTTTTCATGTAGTCCAGGGAGGTACGTCTCAGGTCATTCACACCAGCATGGACATGGACAATGACTGAGTCATATTTGTACTTGCCTTGGAGTGACCTGAGTGCTTGTGTCATGTGGCGGATCCTAGCACCCGACAGGCAGCTCACCGTGACCTTCTCCTTGTTCAGCCTGGTGAGCGGGACGTCAGTGTGCCTGACGATAGAGTCACCTATTACAAGTGTATCAGGTGTGTTGTTTAGCCTTAAGGGCTGTGACTGTTCGGCACACTGGCTTTGTGAGCTATGTGTTGCATGTGTTTTGTTTTGGGGTAGCGGTTGCTTGGGTGTCTGCTTTGGAGGTCTCTGCTGCTTAGGCAGATTTTTATTTAGAGCCTCAGTATGTTTTTGTGTGTTTATGTGTTTGGTTTGTTGTCGTGGTAGGTCTATGTGAGACTGGAATTGTAGTGAGTGTGGTTTCCTTCTCCTCCTGACTGGTTACGCCAGTACTGAGTTGAGAGAGCTTAGCCTCCAGTTTGGCTATATGGTTGCATCTCTCACATGTGTTGGAATTTGTTGGGAGGAGGAGAGGGTTGTCTGTGTACATGAGGCAGTTGTAACATTGCCTCAAGATTCCCAGATTCACCAGCTGGACTGGAGAGGAGATTGACAACTGACCTTTGGACATGCTAGAATAGTATTGGGAATTCCTTTATAATTGAAAAAAGGGCCAATGGGGAACAAGGTACTCAAGGGGAGTTTGTGAGGGTGTAGTGCTTTTAATTTTTTAGAGCTGACATATAATTGCTTTAGTGAGCAAGTGCCACGTAACTTAAATGCAATGTGTTACAGGTAACTTAAATGCAAAAACGATAAACAGTAACTTTCTTTCAAGTGAAACAAGGAAATAAGTACAGTAAGCAATGCAGATATCACTAGGGATCCAGAGAAGTGCTAAAAGGCTGCGTTTTAGGTGGAATTAGCATTTCAGGGAAATAAACAAACAACAAGCATACAAATAAAGCTAGATTCAGCAGGCCTGGATCTAGTCTATGCTGCAGCAAACAAGGTGTACCAATTTCAGTAATAACAGTTAGACTATGCAGGCACTATAAGCCTCTAACCAGAAATTCCCTGCTCAGAAGGGCAGAGTCCAGCCTCTCCTCCCACAAGAGTGCAGACCGCAATCCTTCTTAACGTAAAATAACTGGCCTGAAGCCCAAGTGCTTAAACCAGAACTAATACACTTTTAGAATAACAGACAGTGAGCTCTCAATCAGCAGTTCCCAACTTAGAAGGATGTAAGCTACCTGTCCTGCCACCGCAGTGCAGGCCACAAACCTTCCTAATGTAAAAGAACTGGTCTGAAGCCCAAGTGCTTAATCCAAAAGACTTACAAATGATAGCTACACTTTAATCAAGTTACTACCAGCAGTAATAAATACAACTGAATACTTTAAAGAATGCCTGGATTAGTGCTCAAGTTATACAAACAAAGCTAGATTCAGCAGGCCTGGATCTAGTCTATGCTACAGCAAATGAGGTGTACCAATTTCAGTAAGAAGTAGTTCAAATATGCAGGCACTATAAGCTTTAACCAGAAATACCCAGCTCAGAAGGACAGAGTCCAGCCTCTCCTCCCACAAGAGTGCAGAACACGAACCCTCTTAATGTAAAATAACTGGCCTCAAGCCCAAGTGCTTAAACCAGAATTAATACACTTTTAGAATAAGACACACTGAGCCCTCAATCAGCAGTTCCCAACTTAGAAGGATGTAAGCTACCTGTTCTGCCACTACAGTGCAGACCACAAACCTTCCTAATGTAAAACTGGTCTGAAGCCCAGGTGCTTAAACTAAAAGGCTTACAATGAGTTACACCAAGCAGTAATAAATACAATTGAGTACTTTTAAGATGACGCAAAAGCAAAATAAAGTAGGAAAAAACACAAATACAGTAAAAGCAGATACATTTTTTTTTGGAAAGAGAAAGGAGAGAGAGAAAGGAGTAGCAGAAACTAAGCTGATTGGCCTTCTCAAATGCTCTCCCTGTACTGGGTAGAATGAGGTAATGACACTAGACTGGGAGGAGGGTCCCAGATCAAATTTACACTACGGGCAGGCAACTGCAAAGCCACCAACTATAAAAACACTATACCAACAGGGAGGGTGGGAAACAAACAGCAGAAATGTTACTCACAGCTGAAAAGCAGCAGTGAGCCTTTAAATTAAAGTTTTAAACAGCTAAAGGAGCCACTAGAAAAAAGAGTTTAACTGCAACAAGTTATCATAAACGAACAACCCAACAGATGCTTAATAAGAGTGGACAATTTTCAGTTAATACCTCACACACAGTGAAACTAGCTAGAAAAAATACACAGTACACAAAGTGCTATAAACAACAAAGAAATAAAGAACAAAATAAACAAAAAAACAGGATACTTAATGTTATATATTGTAGCTCCGAGTTTGCTGAGTGTCCTTCCTTCGATCAGCTCACTGTAAAATGGCTGAACACTCACAACTGAGCTTCTTAGGTAACAGAAAGTTGAAACCTGAGACAGCTTTTAAGAAAGAAATCTCAAAAGAACCAATGAGATGCTTAGTCTAAGCTGTAGTCCAGGAGACCTCAGTCAGCCAATGACCTCAAACAATTCTCTCTCACTGAAATGCCTGATGGCTTTGGCTAAAACAAGATGTCCCTGAATTATGTGCTCAGACACACAGCCTCCACAAACAGCAGTCAGATTTACAGAATAGAAGGTTTTCCCAATAATTATTTGCATTTTCAGAATGCACACCCCTATTATATGAAAAGAATATACCCAAGGGACAAATGATTAGTCTCCAGACTCACTGCTGAACAAGATATGTTTTTGAAGGGCACTGCAGAGCTTATTATGAGAGTGGTTATAATTTGGAACAATTATGTATGACAGCTGATGAGATTACAACTCTGAGATTGCCTATTTTTCCTCCTGTTTTGTTATCTTGGGGCATCAAACTCCTCTATGAAAAGTGATTTTTAATTTAGTACGAGTTTCAATTTACAAATGACAGTAGAGGATATAATTAGAAACATTTTTATGGCAAAACTGAAAGATTCCTATTTATTTATTTATTTGCTGTTGTTTAACCAGTATAGTCCATTAGGCCCAAAGAACCCGTTTTCAATGGAGTCCTGGGGAGAAAAGCTCCACATACAGATTATACAAAGATTATGTTACACAATACATAAAATAAAATTAATTTCAATACATAGATTATATAGAGAAAAACATAAGTATCAAACAAAACAAGTAATAGCTGCGAAATATAAAAACAAATAGTATTGTGAGGAGTTGAATGGTGGAAGCAAGCAAGCATGAATTTGCTAGCTGGGAATGGAAAAAGAAAGAGGAGTAGTGGTGGAAGTAGGGTAGGTTATGAAGGATGTGAGCAGGAGCATTACCATGTTACACATTCCCAATCTTAGAGGTAATTTTGAAGTTTGGAAGGTTGTTGGAGAACAACTGAAGTTTATAGTTAAAAAATCTAAATATGTTACCCCACATGGAAAGAAATAAGTTGGAAGGGTATTTTAACTATTAACATTGCCGGTTTAGTTTATACGGCTATTTGCCAGTTTAGTTTACACTGCTATTTGTTCATATTGTTCTTTTTTTTTGTTGCATAGGAATGACCACCAGGAAATTGAGAGTTAGAGTAAAAGGGCATTTATATGCTACAAAGAAAGAAAAAAGATATGAATAATGGCCTGTACAAGTATTCCACTGTTCGCATTTCTTAAAAAAAAAAAAAAAAAAAAACACTTTTCTGTTCTTGAACTAGTCCCCAAAGATCTTAGGGGTGGTGATTATAAAAATTATGTACTTAAGAGAGACTTTTTGGTAAGTTAGAATGCACGCTAACAAACATCCAGGCATAAATGAAAATAGCTGCATTAAAATGTTTTTTAGAATTAAGAACACAAACTAAACAGTAAACTGAATAAATAAAATAAGAAAGAGCAATACGGCTCACGGACAGAAACCTTTATTTAGAGCTTTTGTCAGCTGTCAGCATTGACTTCTTCAGAAAACAAAAAAAGCACACTAAACCACTTGTTAAATATATACTTTTGTCACATGACATACACCAATTAAACAATTAGTGGATTTTAAAAGGTGTATGTTCATATTTAAAAACTAAAATTAGTAATAAATTCCCTATAATACTAGCAGCAGGAAAAAACATTTTCTATACACAACACTGATAGCAGCTTTTGAAACAGAGAACTGTGTTGTGCAAACTGGAACGATAAAACATATAAAAACTGTACAAAGCTAATAATCAAATTCTCAAAAATAAATAGCAATAACTAACCTCTTAATTCTTTCTCAATCTATTATCTTAAAATGTCCTTAATAAAAATTACATTTTTATTTACATATGAAATTCAGCTTTTAACTTGAGATAGCTAAAAAATGGAAACAGTTTCATTAAGCCCAGGGGGTATGTTGCATTGCACCTAAGCTGCCACATTAATTCTCGATACTCTAAAGTCAGAAGGATCCCCCTGCCGTTGTTTCCTATTTGTTCAAGGGCACTGAATTTGAACTGATGACCAGGGTGTTCTTTTATGGGTTTGTTTAACGCATTCTTGAGATTGTTCTTTTTGATATAAATGTTGATAAACTCGCTTATTGAGGCTAATAATAGTCCTCCCTACATATAAAACTATAGCACTGTTGGCAAATCGCTATATATATATATATATATATATATCAGATATCTACTTTGACAATTAAGCCTTTGCTTCAGGACTAACCTAACAAAACCCCTAATATACAGGGACTCATTCTCCAAAATATATGGGCATTGATTACAATTGTCCACATTTCTTTGTTCACATTAGTTACATTAATTTCAAGCAAGTTTTTTATTGACTTGTCTTTCTTATATACTACTACAGGATAGCTACCTAATTTATTTTTAAATTGTTGTTAAATTGTTAATCACAATGTCAACAGCATCATTAGTAATGTAGGAAGAGATTTTAAAAATATACAACTGAGTTCAGCTACCATCACACAGGAATGGGCAGAACTTTTTCAAAGCGGTTTGAATTTTGTCCCTGTGAGAGGAGACCTAAAGTTGAAAATTGCATTCTTGAATTTAAGCTTTTTGTAAGGAAACTTAATATTAGGCTTTACTTTGATAACAACACACAGTTTGGACCAGTTGAATTATGTAAGAAAACAAGCACATTCAACCCACCCCTGCATCCCACATTACAGATTTATAAGAGCCTTTGTACATCACAGATTAGGGAACGTTTTTTTGAAAAATACCACATTTACTAATAACCTCACTAATGATGAACAGTCTATCGTCCAATATTGTGAGAAATAAAAATATCAGGTTAATGAAACAAGACAAGGGGGGAGGTTTGGTAGCTATGGATCAAGAGGTCTACACCCAAAAATGCTTTTACATTTATATAGTGACACCTACGAAGAAACTTCTATCAATCAACTTAATATAGCATATAGATATAAAACTCATGGACTTACTACTTGACAATCAAATAACACTTGCTGAGTTAAACTGTACGCAACAAGAAAGCCCACATACCCCTACAATTTTCGGTATACCTAAGATTCATACGTCTACCACTGATCCTCCCCTTAAGGCCCATAGTGGATGCTAAGGCATCGAAGACATTTTTTATGGCTAAGTTTATAGACTTAAACCTGAAGGATTTATTACAATTCCCACATATATTACAGGACTCACATAAGAAAATTCAACAGGATATGTACAACGAACATCTTATATTTGCCACAATTGAGGTCTGTGACTTATTTACAGTTATTCCACATGAGGAGGGTATCAGTATGTTTTATGATTTTCTTTGCAAGCATTCTGGTTTTACACATTCCAGAACATTGATGTTCCAAACAGTTATGGATATGATTCTTAACAATTTCATTCTCTTTGAGTAGCAATATCTTAAACAAAAGATAGGGGTGGCCATGGAGGCATCATGTGCGCCCCTATTTGCCAACATTGTCCTAGCTGAATGGGAAACTTCCAAGGTTTTTACATCCAAATTATTTAAATATTGTAAATTCTATGGACGTTACTTGGATGACATCCTTATTTTATTGGGAGGGACGCAGGAGTTATTGTATGAATTTTTTGAATGCTTAAATAAAAGCACACATTTTTTTACAGTTCACAATGGACATTAATGATGACAGTATACACTTTTTGGACATTAATATCAGGAAGGATAAAGTCAATCACCGGTTTACTTCCATGTTATACAGGAAGCCAACTTACTCCAATACATTGTTGCACTTTTCCAGTGCTCACCCAATGCACCAAAAGGGATTCTTGGTGAAGGGCAGGGAGTTAGGTTGGCAAGGATGGTCAGCGAAGATAAAATCTTTCTAAAGGAAATAGGAATTTTAGAGAATATGCTACTAGGAAGAGGGTATCCCACACACTTTCTAGAACCCATACTGGAGGAAGTCATCACAAAGAGAAAGCAAGGCCATTTTTTACCCCTATTGGGGGGGTACTCAACAATAGCAGCGGTAGGGCAGACATACCACACAATACCAATAATGCTTTTCACTCTATGGTTCTTACTTTTAGTCCACTTTTTGGTAAAAATCAAAGAAATTTTAAATCACAACTGGGTACTTTTTGATATGGAACAACAATTTAAAAATAAATTAGGTGACTATCCTGTAGTATTATATAAGAAAGACAAGTCAATAAAAAACTTGCTTGAAATTAATGCTGTAAACGATTGGGGAGAGATGAGCAAAGGCTGCCAGACAAGGTCAAATAGAATTTGATATACAATTCTGGCATTTGTAAATAAGTGTAAAATACAGGTGTGTTTTCTTGAGTGTAAAAGAATATTGTGAAGTGTGGAACTGCAAAATATGTGACATTGCACTCTACTGGCCCAGTGAAGCATGTTGTGACCCTTTCATATTAGAATTCAGCTCCAGTGCAGCTGGAAGAAGGTTTCATGCCCATTGCTTTAAGGCTAATTTATGGCCAGAATTTAGATGTGGAAGGTGCTTTATTGCTCTAGTTTCTGTTAGAATATACATGTGAAATGTCTATTGTAAGTTTCTGTGCAGGTGTTAGATTACTAAATAATGCAGTTTGTTTGCCTGGGAAAACCTAAGTGTCAAAAATGATATCATTTGGGGAGAGACCCAGCAAACATGTTTGTTAGTAAGGTTTTAAAAACTATTTCTCACAAGAGAATGGGAGCATTTTGACTTTGGACATCTAACTTATCAGCACTTTGACTTGTGCTCACATGTAAGCTTTAGCACTGTGATTTCTTGTAGGAATAGTTAAAGCCAAAAAAGATCAATTTATTTTTGTTTGAAATCAGACCTGTCCTACTGTATTATTTTAAGTTTCTGTGTGATCTCTGAACTCTTAGATATCTATGTGGTTTTGTCTTGTGTTTTAATTACTTATTATCAAATATTTTAAAACCTTCTACCTGTGGCTGCTTTGTGTAGAGAGAAGCCCTAGAGTACATTGCATATTTATAGTGGTTCTTGTAACAGGCCACTCTAAAGTAAGCCTTGACTGCTAGTCATACTACCATTGGATAATAAGATTACACAGTAATAATTGGACACCCTTTTAAGGGCCTTTTAGTAGCTGATATTATTAACTTGGTGGTGGCAGTAATTACTACTGTATAGTCTGGGTAAAGGGGCACAGTTGGGGAATCTGTGTCAGCCTTTCCAAGGAGTGTCTGTGAAGTTGTATAAATACTTATCTCAAAGTGTGTGTGTGTGTGTGTGTGTGTGTGTGTGTGTGTGGTGTCAGCTACTTGGCAGGGACACGAAGCACTGGTTGGACAGAGAAGGTACAGGAGGATTTAGCTTGCCCAGTTAGGCTGAGACCTAGACCCTATAGCTATGCCAGTGGGGAGTCTTATGGGGACCTAGTGAGCAAGGGAGCAGCCAGCCCCAGACGGACTGTGATCTCTGTGTGCACTTAAGGGAAATTGTACTTTACTGTGAGTATTAGTTATCCTTTCCTCTTCTATGAGACGACCTCCCTGGTGGTAGTTGTGAGGATTGAGGCTCCTTGATTGCTGGGCCAGGGCACGGTCGTCACAAATGTAACTAATGTGAACAAAGGCAAGATGGTGAAATGTGGACATTTTAATCAATGCCCATAAAGTTTGGAAAATGAATCCCTGTATATTAAGGATTTGGTAGGGTAGTCCTGAAGCAAAGGTTTAATTGTCAAAGTAGACGTCTAATATATATAGCGATTTGCCAACAGTGCTATAGTTTCTATGTAGGAAGACTATTAATAGCCTAAATAAGCGAGTTTATCAACATTTACATGATATTAAAAAACAATCTCAAGAATGTGTTATACAAACACATAGAGCACCCTGGTCATCAGTTCAAATTCAGTGCCCTTGAGCAGATAGGAAACAATGACAGCGGGGGGTCCTTCTGACATTTTTTAGAATATCGAGAATTAATGTGGCAGCTTAGGTGCAATGCAACATCCCCCCCTGGGCTTAATGAAACTGTTTCCATTTCTAGCTATCTCAAGTTAAAAGCTGAATTTCATATGTAAATAATTTAATTTTTATTAAGGACATTTTAAGCTAATGGATTGAGAAAGAATTAAGAGGTTATTTATTGCTTTTTTGAGAATTTGATTATTAGTTTTGTTCAGTTTTTATATGTTTTATCATTCCAGTTTGCACAACACAGCTCTCTGTTCCAAAAGCTCTAAATGTTACGCATAGAAAAATGTTTTTCCTAATGCTAGTATTATAGGGAATTACTAACTTTATTTTTTTTAAATAATATGAAAAGGTGTAAGTCATGTGACAAAAGTGTATATTTATTTGCTAAGTTTTTCTGCATAGCTGCCTAGCTTGAGCATTTTCTGGCTTGTTAAACTTGATTTCTGTATTAGTAGCTGTATTTAGAGCACAACCAAAAGCTGTTTGCTGAATTTCCTGTTTGCACTTAATTTTAAATCGTTTTTTTTCTTAAAACTTGCATATTTTCTGTCCTTGACCTAGCACTCGTGTGGGGTCATTTACTGCACTGTTATAACTTGATATTACTTGTGAACCTCTGCTATCTCTGTAAAAACAAAAACAAAAAAAAATCTTGCTTTTTCCCACTTTTCTGAGAGTTAAAAAGTTCAGTTACAGGCTTGCTGTTCCTGAACTGTTTGAAAGTTTCTGTGAGGCCATTTTTGCTTGGGCTGAAGGAGGGTCTCTGTGTTTATCAGTGGCAGTGACTAACATTGAGCAGCTTCCCTGCTCCCGGAGAGGTGGTTACTGACTTGAAACTGTAGTTTTATTGGCCACTAGGGTCATTTCCATAACTCCTTCATCTTCCTCTCTTAAAACCTAGTTGCCTCGTGGTTTGAGCGTCTTTTCAGGCTTGTTGGCTGTTGGTGAAGCACCCTCCAAGAGGCTGAGAGAAGAAGGGAGCCACTTTTGAGATTTTAAGTATTTTTTCTCTGTTTATTTGCTAAGTTTTTCTGCATAGCTGCCTAGCTTGAGCATTTTCTGGCTTGTTAAACTTGATTTCTGTATTAGTAGCTGTATTTAGAGCACAACCAAAAGCTGTTTGCTGAATTTCCTGTTTGCACTTAATTTTAAATCGTTTTTCTTAAAACTTGCATATTTTCTGTCCTTGACCTAGCACTCTTGTGTGGGGTCATTTACTGCACTGTTATAACTTGATATTACTTGTGAACCTCTGCTATCTCTGTAAAAACAAAACAAAAAAAAATCTTGCTTTTTCCCACTTTTCTGAGAGTTAAAAGTTCAGTTACAGGCTTGCTGTTCCTGAACTGTTTGAAAGTTTCTGTGAGGCCATTTTGCTTGGGCTGAAGGAGGGTCTCTGTGTTTATCAGTGGCAGTGACTAACATTGTGCAGCTTCCCTGCCCTCGGAGAGGTGGTTACTGACTTGAAACTGTAGTTTTATTGGCCACTAGGGGTCATTTCCATAACTCCTTCATCTTCCTCTCTTAAAACCTAGTTGCCTCGTGGTTTGAGCGTCTTTTCAGGCTTGTTGGCTGTTGGTGAAGCACCCTCCAAGAGGAAAAGCCGCTGAGAGAAGAAGAGAGCCACTTTTGAGATTTTAAGTATTTTTTCTCTGTTTATTTGCTAAGTTTTTCTGCACAGCTGCCTAGCTTGAGCATTTTCTGGCTTGTTAAACTTGATTTCTGTATTAGTAGCTGTATTTAGAGCACAACCAAAAGCTGTTTGCTGAATTTCCTGTTTGCACTTAATTTTAAATCGTTTTTCTTAAAACTTGCATATTTTCTGTCCTTGACCTAGCACTCTTGTGTGGGGTCATTTACTGCACTGTTATAACTTGATATTACTTGTGAACCTCTGCTATCTCTGTAAAAACAAAACAAAAAAAATCTTGCTTTTTCCCACTTTTCTGAGAGTTAAAAAGTTCAGTTACAGGCTTGCTGTTCCTGAACTGTTTGAAAGTTTCTGTGAGGCCATTTTTGCTTGGGCTGAAGGAGGGTCTCTGTGTTTATCAGTGGCAGTGACTAACATTGAGCAGCTTCCCTGCCCCGGAGAGGTGGTTACTGACTTGAAACTGTAGTTTTATTGGCCACTAGGGGTCATTTCCATAACTCCTTCATCTTCCTCTCTTAAAACCTAGTTGCCTCGTGGTTTGAGCGTCTTTTCAGGCTTGTTGGCTGTTGGTGAAGCACCCTCCAAGAGGAAAAAACGCTGAGAGAAGAAGGGAGCCACTTTTGAGATTTTAAGTATTTTTCTCTGTTTATTTGCTAAGTTTTTCTGCATAGCTGCCTAGCTTGAGCATTTTCTGGCTTGTTAAACTTGATTTCTGTATTAGTAGCTGTATTTAGAGCACAACCAAAAGCTGTTTGCTGAATTTCCTGTTTGCACTTAATTTTAAATCGTTTTTCTTAAAACTTGCATATTTTCTGTCCTTGACCTAGCACTCTTGTGTGGGGTCATTTACTGCACTGTTATAACTTGATATTACTTGTGAACCTCTGCTATCTCTGTAAAAAACAAAAGAAAAAAAATCTTGCTTTTTCCCACTTTTCTGAGAGTTAAAAAGTTCAGTTACAGGCTTGCTGTTCCTGAACTGTTTGAAAGTTTCTGTGAGGCCATTTTGCTTGGGCTGAAGGAGGGTCTCTGTGTTTATCAGTGGCAGTCACTAACGTTGAGCATCTTCCCTGCCCCTGGGAGAGGTTGTTACTGACCTGACACTGTAGTTTTATTGGCCACTAGGGGTCATTTCCATAACTCCTTCATTTGTCCTCAGAGGAGTGGTTTAGGGCAGTGACTTGTGGTTTGTTGGCCAATTTGGGTCATTTCCTGTCTTTTCCAGCCCCTGCTATAAAGCACGCTTAGCGGAGTTGCTACCGTTGCATACTAGGGCCGCGCCGGGTAAGCAGGTTTAAACCATTCGGGCTACCCAAAGTGCACTCTTCAAACTTTCCCTTAAAACTACCTTCCTCGAACTATACTACTGATCTAATCAGCATATCCTATAATTAAAAGATCATCTCTACTTGACTCCAAGTAGACTATTCTCTGTCTGTTAAACGTAGCACTTGCTCCTACAGTACTTATTACCTTGATACGGCACTCTTGTCATAGATAGTACCCCAAAAAGGCAACCCCCCATTTCTTGGTCACCCACGTCCTCCGGCATCTTTTAAAGTTTTTTGTCTATTCCTTCTAGCATGTCGAGGGATCAGTTGCTAGTGTCCTCTCCTGCTCAGCTGGTGAACCTGGGAATATTGAGGCAATGTTACAATTGCCTCATGTACACAGACAACCCTCTCCTCCTCCCACAAAACACAAATACATGCGAGAGATGCAACTATACGGCCAAACTGGAGGCTGAGCTCTCTCAACATAGGACTGGCAAGACCAGTCAGGAGGAGAAGGTTACCACACACACTATAGACCCAGTCTCACATATTACCATTACAACCTCAAATCATACACATAAACACACAAAGACATACTCGGAGGCTCTGATCAAAAATCTACCAAAACAGCAGAGGCCACCAAAGCAGACACCCAAACAACCACCACCTCAGAACACAACACCTGCAACACATAGACCTCACATAGACCTCACAGTCAGAGTGTCAAACAGTCACAGCCCTTAAGGCCAAACACAATGCCAGACACACTAGTCATTGGTGACTCCATAGTCAGACACACTGACGTGGCGCTCACCAGACTGAGTAAGGAGAAGGTCACAGTAAGCTGCCTGTCGGGCGCTAGAATCCGCCACATAACGCAAGCACTCAGGTCTCTCAACAGCAGGTACAAATATGATTCAGTCATTGTCCACGCTGGTGTAAACGACCTGAGACGTACCTCCTTGGACTACATGAAAAGAGACATTGAGGAGCTCTCCGATTATGTAGCCCAGACAGGTATGACCCTGACCTTGAGCAGTATCCTACCTTCACCAAGAATGATGCCACAATACAGAGATAAGATGATCAGCTTTAACAATTGGCTTAAACACTGGTGTCATTCAAAGGGGATCCAGTGTCTGTCTGCCTGGGATGACATGCTGGACAAGCCACGCTGCTTCGCAAGGGACGGCTTGCACCTGTCACCCTGGGATTCGGATATTGGCAAAGGCTCTTGCCACCCCATAGTGCCTTTTTAGGCAAGGCTCAAATTCTAAACCTACCACCCTAGAACACAAAAAGGAAAAAACTAAGGGTAATGCTGCTCAATGCCAGAAGTCTAAATCTCAAAATGCACGCTTCGAGGCCCTTCTCAGTATGGAGAACATCGATGTCTGTGCTGTGACAGAAACCTGGTTCAAGGCTCCTGAGAGCACCCCAGCGCTATCAGGTTTTACCTCATATCATGCGTTCCGCCCCAAAATCTGGACGATACCAAGAAACGAGGCGGGTACCCATATTCATCAAGGACACCCACACCTCAAGACTGGTGGCAACGCACGATGCATCGGAGACCATCCAGGTGCAATTAACCATAGGCAAGACTGCTCTGCAAATTGTAGCATGTTACAGGCCACCCTCACAAACTCAGGAACCGCACATGGCCTTCCTGAAAACACTAGAGGGGATAAATGTATCACCAAACACCATCATACTAGGTGACTTCAATTACCCTAATATAGACTGGGAACACTACTCAAGCCCAAACACCCTAGCCCAAAAGTTCCTGGAATTCATAAACTCAAATGCCATGGAACAACTAGTCACCATCCCCACAAGAGGAGATAACATACTTGGATCTCATCATCACGAACATGGGAGCACAATGTTCAACACCGGAGGTGTACCCCTCACTGGTGAGATCAGACCACAAACTAATCTCGCTGGAGGTCCTCATCCCACCCCCACCTGAAATAAAAAAGACCACAGTAAAGAACTTCTCAAAAGCCGACTTCACACTTCTAAAGACTAGTGTGGTCTCCTTTAAGGCCCCGAGCCGGAAAACAGTACTCAAGCCGCTGAATCACTTACAAATGCCTTCTACCAGCACCTGCAGGACTGCATGGATAAGGCAATCCCAAGCAAAACAAAGACTCTTTGTACCAAAGGCAAGCGTCCAGTCTGGTGGACCCCAGCCATAAACAAACTCTACAACAAAAGGAGGAAGCTACTACAAGATAGAGCAAAATCCTTAAAAGGTAAAACACCCTTGATCACTATAAGTAAAAAACTAAGAGCTCTCATAAAATCATCCAAAGCAAATTTCGAGAGAAAAATAGCTAAAGACTCAAAAGACAATCATAAGGCCTTCTTTAGCTATGTTAGAAACCTGGGAGGAAACTCCCAGATATGCTCAGAGCTAGTTCAAAATGATGTGAAGATTACTGATCCTACAGACATTGCCAACATACTGGCTGACAGGTTCAGTGCAAACTTCTCCCCTCCCCAAAAGGAGAGATATCTATACCAAACGATTGCAGCCCCCAAACATCTCCAGCCAAGTGAGAACTGCTCTCTCCAAAGCAAAAAACACAGCATCCATGGGACCTGATGGTGTCCCCGGCTCTGTGCTCCATGAACTCAATGAGGAATTAAACCCACAGCTAGATGAGGAATTAAACCCACAGCTAGGACAGCTGTTTAATCAAAGTCTTACCTCTGGATACGTACCCAGGGAGTGGCGCACTGCAACTGTGGTACCACTTCACAAAGGCGGTGCTTCCACCGACCCTGGAAATTACCGGCCCATTAGCTTGACGAGCCTTATCTGCAAAGCCATGGAGAGGATCATAATGGACCTCATAAATAAAGACATAGGGAATTTGCAGACTTTGGATCCAACCCAGTTTGGCTTTGTCAAAGGCAGATCATGCCTTTTAAACTTGGTTGACTTTTGAAACAGTCACCAAAGCCATTGATGAGGGAAAGGCAGTCCATACAGCCTACCTCGATCTGGCTAAGGCCTTCGATACAATACCCCATTCGGGTATCATTGAAAAACTCATCAGCTTAAATGTCAACCCATACATCACAAGATGGGTTGCAAACTGGCTGAGTGACAGAACCCACAGGGTCAGAGCTGCTGGCGCCATGTCACACTCAAAGCCTGTCACAAGTGGTGTCCCACAGGGCTCAGTCCTGGGCCCACTCTTGTTTGGCATCTACTTTTCCGAAGTACAAGCAAACACAGGAGGGTTATGGCTGACAAAGTTTGCAGATGACTGCAAACTGGGCCATAGTAGAAAACACATCTGACACAGATATCCTTCAGAAGGGTCTCACAGAAATGGATAACTGGTGCCAGAGCCGCAGCCTAAAGTTAAATGGCAAAAGATGCATAGGCATACCCTTCGGGAAAAACAAGGTTACTAGCTACCAAATAGGTGGCAATCCACTGAGCACAGAAGAAGTTATCAGGGACCTGGGGACCCAGGTTGATAGTAGTCTGTCATTCGACACCCATGTAGCTAAAGTAGTTAGGAAGACCTTCTACATTGCCCACCTTATCATGAAGGGATTCTCATCTAGATCAAGGGAGGTCATAGTCTCCCTTTACTCATCACTCATCAGACCAATGATTGAGTACAATGCCCCATTCGAATGTATCTGACCCGACACTTGCAGCAGCTGGAGAGGCCACAAAGTTCCTCACCAAAAGGATAAAGGGTCTCAAAAATCTGTCCTATGCTGCCCGACTGAAAGAACTCCAGCTCTATTCAGTCGCCACCGCTTGCTCAGAGGTGACCTTTGCCTAACATACAAGGCCATGTCAAACCCAGATTTGATGAATATGCTTCACCTCAAAAATCTAGATCCATCAGAGCCACAAGGGCGGAGACTTAAACCTTGACACGGCTATTAATAGGACGTGCTGGAGGGATAGATTCATCACCCAAAGACTCCCTATGCTGTGGAACAAAATCCCGGTACATGTGAGGCAGAGCACCTCGCTGGCCTTGTTCAAGAGAAATCTTGACCAATGGATGGGAGATCGCAGATATACCCCAGGGATTACCTCAGTGTCACTGCTCGACAGAGGCACAGCAAAATAATGGGTATAGTTCCCCATACTAAAGGGGTGGCGTAAGCCACAAAACTATGGGCTAGGCTTGTAAATGCCCTCGGGCAGATAGCCTAGTATGAACCTATGAACCTATGAACAAGTGGTTTAGTGTACTTTTTTGTTTTCTGAAGATGTTAATGCTGACAAAAGCGCTAAATAAAGGTTTATGGTTTCTGTCTGTGAGCCATATTGCTCTCTTATTTTATTTGTTTTTTAGAATTACATATGCTATCTACTTTGGAAGCTCGAACTTTTAAAACTTTGATCATCATATGGTTGAGACCATGACATCAAAGTTTTGAAAGTTCAATTAAAAAAAATTTTTTTTACATTTATGCAGAGGAGCAAGCTCTCCTGCACCCCCACACACCACTTGCTAATTAAATATGCCAACTATACCGCTCTGTACTGTGATCTCCATTTAAACCCTTAAAAGTTTCAAAACTTCAATCATATGGTCTAGACCATATGAAGTTCGAAGTTTTGAAACTCTGAGCTTCCAAAGTAGACCTGCTATTACATATTTGGGTGCATTCAGAATGAAATGCATTTGCTAATGTACACTGGTTCACTTTAAAAACTAATTCAGCTGGTAGTCAGTTTTACCTTTAGTCTAAGACTACTGGCTAGTGAGTTAACTATCTCTTTTAACTTAAGCTATACAAATGTGGTTGGAATTTTTATAATTTATTCTGATGAAGTCTTTGGACGAAAGCGCTGAATCTGTTCATTCAAGCTGGTGAACATGTTTGTCTCATTACTGCTGCCTTCCTGTGGATGTTTTTAGTGCATTGTTTATGTTTTACACCTTTCGAGTTTGTACAACTTTTTTGCACAACTGCCACACATACTGACCTAACCTCAAAATTTTAAACAAGCCTCAGGACACGTTGCACATGCATTGCAAACAAAGCTGGCTTGATCATTAACATATGTTTCTGAACTTCTGGAAAAAGTGGAGAGAGAGCAAGAGAGGGAACGTAATCACATTATTCAACATGAAAAATGTCTACCAAATGAGTGTTACTTCACTCGTGCCCCACTTTTAAAAGGGCTGCAAAATGGCAAGGACAAATATAAAACAAATACATAAAAACAGAATACTATGAAATCAAACTTGTAGATTTTTTTTTTAGTTATGGTGTGGTGGAATCTGAAAGAAGAAATAAAATTTCTTCCATTTCCTGACTTTAAACCTGAAGGTGGTTTACTGCAAAAGACAAGAAATGCCAAGGACAAGAAATTATATTATCTATAAAATGGTTTTAGGGCATGCACCTGAATCTCAGTTACTTGCATACAGTATTGCAACTTGCATTCAACTTCAGTGTTCCCACTGTACTCCTTCCAGAAATATAAACATTTACTTAATGCAAATTAATTATTTTTTTCATAATTTGATAGTTAAGTAATCCAAGTAATTTATAACCCTAGCCAGAGGCAAGAAGTGGCAGACATACAGCACAGCACAAAAAATGAAATAAAACCTTAGTGCAGTAAAGTAAAAGTGATGACACAAAGGGATATCCTTCACCTACTATAAGCTCCACTATAGAATATATACAACAAAGCATCTTTAGCAAATGAAAAGAACATAGAATACAAGAATTGTACTAGAATATCCTTTAAATGAAAACAGTGTGGATCAGGTTATGGTCTTCAGTGGTATACATATGATGTGTGTAATAAACTAGTAAATTCATCCAACATTCAATAAAGGCTTTATTATTTTTGTTTGATTAGTTTACTGACAAGCTTTTTATTTAAGCAGGTGGAATAACTGTCAGCATTAAATGTGCATCTATATTCACTAACAACTGTGGCATTATCAACTGGCAGTGTAAATTTGTTCTAGACACAAAACACTTAAATGTGTCCCCTTTTGTTATCATGTGAAAAACACTTGTCTATCAGCTCAGCCATTCCTGCTTCCGAGACTCTCAGAAAAAGTGGCTATAATTTTACACACCCACACACAAAACAGTAATAACTTTTAAAATACCTGGAAAAGTCTCTGTAAATCAGGCACTCTGTTGATTCCCATGTACTGAGAAGACTCTGAAACTGGTTTAATGGGTGTTCCAAAAATGACAGGTGATGCCTCAGTCACAGCAGCTGGTTTCAGACCCTGTTAAAGAATAAAGAAACTTTAGCAAACAGTACCCAAAGTGCAACATCAAGAGATCAAGCTATTAACTACATGATGCACACGTCTAATTTTATGATCTAAGAGAATCCAGGTGACTTTCTGCTAAATAAGTTGTTTTGCTGAAGATTTCCTACCCTAGGTAACAAAATTCTAGTGCATTCCCAGATGCTCATGCGAACGCACACACTGTCACACAGGAACACAAACTATTCAGGCATACAGCAAAGCAAATAGTTAACACAAAAATATTCTACATCAAGAGAGAACTTGTCAGAACCTTCCATTTTAAAAATATCCAATAATCAGCTTCCATTTTACCAAGACTAGACTAGGCTCATGTTAAGGACTGTGTCACAAGCACTACATTTTCTATTACCAAGAAATGTTCTGTAGAATGCATAGATAGTTAACATCACTAATAATACTAATAACTATATGATAACATGGTTTACTATCACATAGTCAATCGCACTTCATGCGATCAACATATGTGCGAAAAGTTAGCAGAACCGTAGGTGCCATTACTACATTGTCGAACAACGTTTTACAATGTTGAGTGGATGTGAGCATTTCAGCAAAGGCGGCATATTCCGCATTCAACTTTACTGAAATGCTCAGTTCAGCATTTACTGTATTCGGTGTTCTGATTTCTGTTTGGACATCTTCACACTGGAACACAGTGCATTCGATATGATAGGAAACCGATAACATACTTTATTGCTAAATAATGATAACATACTATAGTACTAATGAACACAGGCAGCTCCTAAATGCTTTATCCTATGCATGGGTCCACTCAAAATTATGCATACTATGATCTCATTTATTCTCATTACAGTTAATACATAATTTTTGACTTATCATAGGAAAGGCCAACCTACAACTAAATGGGATAGATTTTAGCAGAAAATAGGGAAATTGTCTAGGCTTAAAATGGCCTGCAACGGCAGCTAGGCTACTACTTACCTATGAACCTATAAACAAACATGCTGGTTAATGCACAGCTTACCTGCCTCCCTATACAGAAGTGGACTGGTCTGCAGACCCACTTCAGCCACAAGGACAAAAAAGGAGAAAACATCTCGGACAAAGTCACTGAAACAAGCAACACTTTACACAGATAGTAAGCAGAAATCAGGATTCCCTAACAGAGTGCCTTCTTTTATGTGCTCAATGCTACAAGTCATTCACAAAAAAACTATTATACTGCTTTAGGTCGACTTATGATATATATAGTTAAAAAGCTCCCATTACCAAGTGTGCAGAATCAGAGCCCATGACACTAAACTTAAAATGTATTACAAATATTCTGTAGCAGTAATCCAAACACAACCTTAAGCATTTTACGTGAATTTTATAGATACACGCAAAATCTGGAAATTCAACAAAAGAAAATAACCACATAACACTTCTTACATCGTGCCAGACGAAACGTATCAGCTTCGCCCAATAAAGTAAACGATATTTTGCTTCCAGATCAAATATCCACCAACTACAGCTAGTAAACACCTACAAAAACGACACAATACATCGATCTTCGCTATTTTAGACGATAAACAGAAAAAAACTTTAAATTGCAGGAGTGACTAATCAAAATACACACTCATCAAAACCCGTAACTCATAAATCTTTCCATATAGACACACACACGTGTACTTAAGAACCAAAATACACAAATGTCAAGTAAGTAAAGGTGCAGTGTTAGATGCCACCGTAACACTCATAATTTTAAAGTTTTCAAGAATACCATACCTTACAACCTGATTCTTAAAGACATCAGGACAAGCAGAATACTGAAGGTCAACACAACTCCCTCTGAAGTAATCATTTTACTTAATTTTTCATTTATATTTAAATTTACTGTTTACCTGAGGACAATATGCATTAGCAAATGAAGCACCAGTCAACTTTTGCGTAAAACTGCTGAATTTATAATACATTTTCACACAGATTGTAAAACACACTAACAACCTCACAGACACCGGCTTTAACGTGCTGTAAGAAAGGACCCCGAAACACTAAAACTGTATAGGTAGCGTCTTGATGACGAAATAGAAATCTCAACTTAGTGCCTGAAAAGTTTTACAGAAGCTACGTTTACATGACTGGATTAAACGGAACTGTGTATTCATCGCTATGTTTGACGTTCATTAGCTAGACTTTAAAAGAAGGTCTGATATACGTGATTTGGTGGTAGATGACTGTGAGTACATCTATCTATAATCGCGTTTATATCGTTGTCATTGTTTTTCTGTATGGATTTTAACGAATTAGGAACAAATACAGAAATAATTTCTTAATTTTAAAGACGTTGACAGACAAAGAGATTGTGAATTAGTGCACATTTTACTTAGTAAAACACATCTATAACTCTAATTGTAATTATTTATGAAGTGTAATTCGCCAAAGCGTTGTCGCCTAACAGTAACACGCTGTCCGGTTCGATTCTCAGCTAGAGCGTCTTCTGCGTGGAGACATGCGTGAATGGGCGTACCTTCGTTGAAGGTTGTGCGCCAGGGCTGGTAACTCGGCACGTAAAAATCAACTACCAATCATTAGCGGACCGGAGTTCCGCTGTGGCGAGTGGCAACCCCTAACCGGGAAAAGCCGAAAGAAACAACAACAACTCCAAACGTCATCAGTTTTTAGAAGGACAGAGCTAAAATTTGAGTGGAAATCAGTGGCAATTGAAAGGTATGGTTGCATCTCTGCAACACCTAGCGCTCAGCTGGGTCATACATAGGCGCTATCAGAGGTCCAAAGTGGGACATGGGTGTGGCCAATATATAATAAACCATGGGAGTGCTGAAGAAGACGGTTCAGTTAATGACAGTGTGGTGTCTGGTGTTATGTACACCCCTCAAAAAAAAAAATAAATAAATATATATATATATATATATATATATATATATATATAAATAAACAGTAAAAAAAATTAAGCCTTACTGCAAAAACCCTTACATATACATTGCCAACATTCTAATATCCCAGTGCATTATGTAATACTTCATTACTACATTGTAGATAAAATACTAATAAACTAAGTGTAACATTCTGCACCTATTAACAGTTGTAAAAGCGATGCTACTAAATAGTTATAGCCCAAAGATCTGTAGACATTTACCCCAATAACAGCATAAATAACAGACAACTTTTTTTGATAAGATGAGTTAGATAGCAAAAAGGTACAAGCATCCTACCATGCTCAGACACTTAAAGATCATGTTTAATGGTGCGAAACCTTTTGTTTTTGCATAAAAAAGTGTTCTCATGTATCTTTTCTCAAACAGGTTTTAATACAAAAATGCAACTCTGTTTTGCACCCATATATATATATATTAAAAAACATGTTTTAATTATTGCTTCATTAAGTTCTCAGCCAGTATTTTTCCAGAGCTGAACTGCTGTATTCTGGCTTACTTTTTCTCTTTGTTTTGCTGGTCTGTGAGGGTAGAGTAGGCTTTTGGACTTTGCATTTCAAAGTCCACCAAACCTCCTTACATTACACAGTTTTTCAAGTAGTCAAGTGCAATTTTTTTACTGTTATCACCATGAGTCAGGTCAAGGTGATACTGAACTAACTCTCATACTAAAACTGTGTCCAAGAGCAACAAAACCAAGACATTCATTTACTAGCACAGAGGACTTTTAAACTGCATTGTTCCTTTTACTTATCTCTCAGCAGATTTGTGGCTGTTTATGTTAGGTCAGTGATTGTTTTCTCTCTTTACTGACAAGTTTCCAACCCACTTTGTTTGCCCTCGCTAACGCCCGGGCTCACTCCACTCCCCTACCATACCCCCAAATCTCACTCAACCCTCTTACTCTACATTTATACTGCCATAGCACCACTTGCATATTCCTCAATCAATACCATTAATTCCCTCCAGTAGGAAAACAATCAATACAATTACTCCTAATACTAACACTCACTCTAGTTTACCACTTAAGACTCTCTCACAAATTGTCTTAATCCTTAGGTTCATAGGTTCATAGGTTCATACTAGGCTATCTGCCCTAGGGCATTTATAAGCCTAGCCAGAGTGTGTGTGTGGCTTTCACCACCCCTTAGGATGAGAATACTATACCCATTAGTTTGCTGTGCCTCTGTCCAGCAGTGATACAGAGATGATTCCCGGGGTAAACCTACGATCTCCCATCTACTCGTCAAGATTTCTCTTGAACAGAGTCAGTGAGGGGCTCTGCCTCACATGGACTGGGATTCTGTTCCATAGTGTAGGGAGTCTCTGGGTGATGAATCTGTCCCTCCAGCACGTCCTATTTATATCCGTGTTGAGGTTTAAGTCTCTTGCTACCGTGGCTTTGGTGGATTTGGATTTTTGAGGTGGAGCATGTCCATTAATTCGGGTTGGACATGGCCTTGTATGTCAGGCACAGATCACCTCTGAGCAGGCGGTATGCGACTGAATAGAGCTGGAGTTTCTTCAGTCGGGCATCGTATGACATATGTTTGAGCCCCTTTATCCTTTTGGTGAGGAACTTTTGGGGTCTTTCCAACTGCTGCAGGTGTCGGGTAAGGTACATTCCAAATGGGGCGTTGTACTCAATCATTGGTCTGATAAGTGAAGAGTACAGGGGTACAATGACCTCTCCTGATCTGGATGTGAATCCCTTCATGATCAGGTGGGCAATGTAGAAGGTCTTCCTAATCACTTTGGCAATGTGAGTGTCAAAAGAGAGGTTACTGTCAACTTGGGTCCCCAGGTCCCTGATAACTTCTTCCGTGTTTAATGGATTACCACCTATGTGGTAATTAGGGGTTACCTTGTTTTTCCCAAAGGGTATGACTATACATTTGTTGGCATTTAGCTTAAGGCCATGCCTCCTATAACTATCAAATCACATTCCTACAACCTACCCTGCTAACATTTTTTATCCTAATTTACAACAAAGATAAAACCCAAGTTAAATAAGATGCCTCTAAGTCAGATTATTTTACTATTTCTCCTCACTCTACTAGCCTTTTATCACCAAATATCAAATCCCCCTCCTTCAAATACTTCAACCAGTCCTCACAAAGAATATCAACATCTCCTCAGTCTGTCTTTCTGCATAAAACCCTATCTCTACAAACAAACTGCATCTGATTTATTTTTCTATAAATATCTTAAAACTAAGCATCTAAATGTATGAACAAATATCAAACAAAGACCAAAACTAAGTGGCCACACTCTTCTCTTTTTAAAATATCAATTCAAAAAATTAGCGGAGATATTCACCCCAACTCTAGTCCCACTGTTCATAAAACCATCACTACCAACCCCAAAATAAACCAGCCACCTAATACATCTCAGCAAAAAGCGGAATCCAAACTCACCTTACTACATATGAACCTAAGAAGTATGTGAAAAATCCATGACATGCATGCTTTCCTTGCCACATACACTCCTGATGTAATCATAGCTGCTGAAACCTGGTTAAAAAAGAAATAAAAGTTAATGAGATCACCCCCCCAGATGACATTTAAAGCAAGCATGCATGTGGTGTAGCAATCATCTATAAAAATTCCTTAAACATTACCTTACTTCCACAGGAAATACCCAAGTTTAACAATGATGACCTACTAGTAACACTCCTAAAAATCATCAGTAGGAAAACTATATGTTTAACAGCTATTTTTATACCACCAGGGAATAACGTTGATACTGCTGAAGGCATCTGGTATTGGATATCCCAACAAATTAATCATGAAACTATAATACTTGGGGACTTAAATATGCACTGGCAACTTGTAAATTCCACTACCCTCACTGAATCCATAACATTGTACTTTAGACAATTAATAACTACACCTGCTAGAATCAATAAAGGTTCAGGAAAACAGTCAACATTAGAATGGATTCTTAAACAAATCAGACAAAATGATAAAAGTAGGTTGCCTCTCAGATAGCAAAAGTGACCACACACCAACATATGTTATGTTGGTATCTAGTCACTTATGCTATTAGTGGTGGATCCAGGAATATGTGAAAGGGGGGGGCGCAGTCTGGTTAGTCAACTACCGGGGTGGGAGTGAGAAAATGGGAAACTGTTTTTTTTTGGGGGGGGGGTGTAAAGATCATCTTAAGATGCTCTGACGTGTAAAAAGAAAGCAATATACATTCAGTTGACAGATAAATTTATGGATTACCTCTAATACAAAGTTACTGCTCATAATTAACACTAAAAGGTATCTTAAGATACCAAATATAACTGTAGTACAGTAAGCAAACGTAGTAGACAGCTGGGGTAGTTGTGGATAGGCTGTGTTTTATCCACTTCTACACTCAGTCAGAGGCAATTGGACACCCTGAAGTAACTGCAGACATTCACAGAGCTGAGGAATTTACTAATAAATTAGCCACTATAGACAAAATCCCTACTGCAGATTAGGTGGTACCACTGTAGCTGGGATGTGTGCATGTTGTGGATTCTCCTTGCTTGCTTAGTGGCTATTAAAACATTTTACGCCCATATCACTATCACTTTTTTCACATTCAAACTTTTCACCACATTTGATGGGATAAAAGGGATTTAAAGTGACTGTGTCACATTTACAGATTAGCTAGGAGTCATATTATGTTATCCTATGTGCTAAGAACACACCTTTCCTACTTAATTTCACTGCCTGCTACTTTTGAAAGTCCCTGTGGCTAGTGGAGGGTTGTCTATATTTCTCCAGAACTCTATCATATCTAGGCTTATATAGCAAAATAATGACCTGGAAATACTCCATGTACTGTTAATGTAAATAAGATAATCTGCTACATGCTAGCCAGTTACCAAACTCCTTTCATCTCACCAACAACGCATGAAGCATACATAAACTGAGGTCACCATACCTCTCAACCTGCAGACATCAAAAATATAGATAAAGGGTCTTGGAAAGCAGATACATTCAACCAAAAATCTGGAGTGGATAATTTGTGTACCTAACATCATAACTCTTCCAACTTAACTATGAGTGTAGGATGGTATCACTCAGAAACAAAGTTTATAAAAATGTTGAGTGCTAAAAATGACTCAAAATATAGCACAGTTTACTCAAACAGATGACATAAGCTAATAATTAAGATATGCAGTATTTCTATATCTCAGTAAACAAGCACCCTGAAAGATAGATGGAACTACCTACAACATACTAAGTACAGCAAGACACCTGAAAGGATAAATGGCCATCAAAGGAGAACTTAAGTTACAGGAACCATAGTGTACACAGATGCTGTCCAGATTACCTGAGGATATCAGTTAAGAAATCAGTCTCTAAAGGGAGGGGTATATCTTAAAATGCAAAAAGAGTATCTGCAATCAGATCGAGCAGATGATTACTAGATAAAATTCCTTTGAACAGAACACACACACACACACACACACACACACACACACACACACACACACACACACACACACACACACACACACACACACACACGCTCTCTCACACAAACCATTTAGAAGACTGCCAGTTCACTTACAGTATGTGTTTGGGATATGGGAGGAAATCAAAGCACCAAAAAGAATGCCAACACTGGCATAGGAAAGACATATAGGCTCTATACAAGAGACAGCCCATCCAAGAAGTGAACTGCAGAAATAAAGCCTGTAAGACAGCAGCACTAGTCGCTACACCACTGTGTTACTAACCTTACTTTTGTGCTATTATTTTGCAAGATAAATCGGAGTAGGAAGACTCAGTATACTAAACAATTTGGAGGGCACGGATGTCTCAAAAGAGACACAAGGATTTTTTTAACCAGTAAATCCACTAAATACAAGTGCATATTTTCAGAGGTAAACAAAGAATGCTGTCTGGTTACATGACTTACTGATAATCAAACTGGCAAAAATAATATTAAGGAAATCAAATTGGAAACAAAAGGATTGACTTCGACTTCATTACATCTCATAGCTTTAACCACTGAGGAAAATTAATTTCACAGAGTGGTGAATAACTGAAACATTACAGGACATGGTAAAAACTAAAAACAGTTGCAGAGTTCAACTAAGTAGGGGTCCTATGAGCAGAATACAATTCCCTATAACATACCATGACACTGTAATACATAAATGTCTTTCTTCACAGTATTGCTGTAGTGAACAGGGCACTCTTAGCGATGTGAATGACTGGTTGGGTTGCACACTCCTTTGTTCCTAGCACAATCAAAAGACTATACCTGTATCACCACACCTTTAATGGAAATACTGCATTTTTCAGAACTCCCTATATTTTTTCAAGCCATTACCCCCCCCCACACACACACACACACACACATACATTCAAGACAGCATAAATGTTTAGAACTGTTACTGTCTCGTTTGTACATCTGCAAAATTGTGTAGCTTCCTGTGTTAAAACTGTCTGCTTGTGGAAAGTGAAAGGTTCTTTTTCACTTTGTTTTCTTCAGGTAAAACACTGCAAACAGGATTCTGTATTGCTGGTAGAATTTACAAAAGTCAGAATCCCTTTTTTTCCCCACTGTACATCTAAATTAATTTGCAATAACTATAAGAATATAGTAACAATAAAGAAATTAAGAGTTCATATATTTGATTTCTGAAAGCCGCACAATTAAACAATTAGCTTATCATTTTTTTAAAGGAATGATTTAATTATGTAACAAAAACATGTACATCTTGAATGAATCAAAAAGTTTCCATAGCATGCAAGCCTCCACTGAATGTTTAAAAGTCATAATGAATGATTCAGTCCTTCTGCTACAATTTAGAGGCAACCTTTTTTCACCTTTTGTCACTCATTCATCAAGCATGTCTGCATTAGTTTTAACTGCATGAACAAAAGTGGATAAAACTTCTCAAGCCAACATAAACATTTAAATAAAAAAAATACTACTTTACAGCTTTCAAACTTTTACTGTATAGTAAAGTCAACACATTATTTTGCACAACAAGATGTATTTATTCCAAAAGCGTACAAGGTATAAACTATGTACCACATGGGATTAGATGTTGCAACTCTTTTGCATCCCCCATAAAACAGACACCTTTGCACAAAGCTCTTCAAGAATACGCATTTAACACAGTTTATATTCATTCATGCCCCACATTTTACAAAACTCACTACACATACTCTGCAAGAAAAGTATTTAGAAAAGTTGAAGTTTTGATGGTGATTATGTAGTTACTAATCCAATACAGCAGACTTTCCCTAAAGTTTTAAACTGTGAGTGTGCCCTTCTCCGTACCTAGAGTAGTCCACAAAGCAAATACATTTGAGATCAATTTGTTTGCTAAGTCAGCTCCATCCCTTCCAAAATGGCAGCCATCAAGCAGGCAGGTAGACTTTGTGGATTAAACTAAATTATAAACAGAGATATCCATAAGGGAACACAGCCTAAATACAGAACACCCCCACATATCCTTAAACTAAATGGACCATTCTAAGTGACTTCCCCTACACAAGAGCACCATCATCATAGCAACGAAACACCAAAGTGGTTCACACAGTTTTGTTATGAGCTCGTTGAGTCATGTAGTTTCAAAAAAATTCTTAATAAAAAAGTGTATTTGTTTCACTACATTATTGTCCCTGTGAAAAAAAAATATGGCAAATGTCCAGAGATTTTATGACAAAAAAAAATTCCTAATTTTTCTTTAATAGTTGCAAATACAATTATGTTGTATCTGAAACACATAAATGTTATATGAAACAGCATAAGCATCAATTTCTGCAAAAATAAGTGTTTATTTTGGCAAAAATGAAGTTCTCTCTTTTGCACTTACCATGGTTATCGTTTGTCCTGCAAAATCTCACATTTCTACTTTGTGCATTTAAAAAGGTGGCAACTCTATAACTAATATTCACTTAGAAAGCTGACAGAACAGGAGAATTTATAACAGTTTATAACTGTAATGATTTGAATTATGTATTGACTATAACCCTCACTCATTATTCTGCCACAGATTCTCAAATTTAGGAGGTACAACCCAAAATTTACAGGCAAAACCAAGCACAATTGAGAGATTATGTTACTTATGTTACTTAGAACACTGATTCAGTTGCTGCTAATGAACGTGCGGATGTCGCTGCACTTTGCCACTCAAAGCTATAAACAGATACTGCGCGTTTCAATATTTAACAGTTAGTATGCCTGAATACACCCTTGAATGCGAGACAGGACTAGTATAAGCATTAGTCCCCCAGCACTTAAGTCAGAACATTTGCATCTCTACTTACTACAAGAAACAGATGTGACAGAGCTTTTAGTGAAGGCAGTATGAGGTTAAACAATAACATTATTACACCCAGTAAAATTTTCTGCTTCAGCTCCCTTTCACCTTTACTGATGTCACAGTAGGCACAGGGGGTTAATCTAGGAGTCAGAACAATTCCTCACCTATACAAAAGGCTGATTGTGGCTACATCCTTTCGGTTATCTTACCTCAAGTCTCTAGATAAGGATGTCAAAACCATGTTGCTCAGTGAAAGGACAGAGACGGAAGGCTAAATTTACAAGATAACGACTAAAGGGGGCACTTGCTCCAACAACTTGGGCTCCTTCAATCAAGCAGCCTTTGGCCACCCACAACAATGTGCGAGTCCAAATGATGAATGGACCCTGGTATCGGGTAGGGTGGGGGCAAAGCCTAGGACAGAGTGACTGGTGTTTGCATTTTCTTTGCATGGCTACTGCTTAGTTTTCAGGAGATGACTACTGATTTATTGGTCTCATTGTTTTTCTTCTCCAAGCTCTGCCCTTTGCACACATGTGGCTGTTTTGATCAGCTTCATGGGTAATAGTAGGCTAGCTGCCCTTGCAGACCATTTTAAGTCTAACCATTTTCCCTTTCAAATGGGAGAATCAAATCCTGTGTCTGAGATAAACATCTTAACCATTATGCCAACCCCAACCTCATGCTTAAGCAATTTAATTTTTAACAGACATCTAATCCTAACCTTTACTGGCTCAATAAATTCATGCATATTTCACTCCCAATACAAGGGTGTGTCTGCTGTAATTGGGCAAATACAGTACAAGCATGTTTTATTTCCATCCCAAGACAATTATGACTGAAAGAATTACATACACACAAAGTTGTGCGCATGTGTACATATGTATAGGTATTGCAACAATGCACGTATATACATTCTGTATGGCAGAATAGCATGTACAATTCTATACACGCCACCACTGAAAGTAGAACTGGTGCCCTCAATAGCGCTACAGGGATTAAAAAAAACATGTCAAAGTCATCTGCAATGCGTTTATCTACATCAACCATTTATTCTACTATACGTACTTTCACTTCAGATTACAGAGTGCCTTAAACACCCAAGATTACTAGGATATTAATATGCAATCGCACACATCTAATTAATTCATCCTGTAAAAATGACACCTGTTGATATATTCAACTACTACACCTGCACAGTTTGTATAATACAAGGGAGAGTGTTGTCTTTCATCAGCTGACAAAAGTCAAAAGAATTAGCACATTACCTTAGCAGATCACTTGTAGCAGTAGTTATAAACTTTGTCCATCTAGTTTTTATTTTAAAATTGAACAAGCTTGTCTTCTGACAACAGCTTACACAACGATTACTGTCAGCTGTCACCAACACGCCTAAATTACAAGAGGAGATGCAGTTAGAGGAGGACCGTTATTAATGTTATTAAAAAAATCGTCTGACACCAACCTCCAATCACATCTCCGATGTACTTGGCGCATTGGTGACAGGATTATTCAGGAAAGATGCACCTGATTTTCCAAAAAAGATGCACCTGATTTTCCAAAAAAAAAAAGAAGAAGAAAGTTGAAAAAGGGGCCAGCACGTGCCCCTGCGCCCATGTCTAAATCTGTCACTGTGCATGCTACTCACCATAACCAAGATAAACATATTATCTACAATCAAATACAAAATACTACCAGTTTCAGCAAAGCTTTTTTCAATGAAACACTAAAAAATATATAAATAGAATGTACTTAGAACAACGCTGCTGGATACTGCTGTAGAGCATTTTATTGATGTATTCTTACAGACCTTAAATAATCTAGCACCAGTACATAATAAAAGAGTAAAGTCCAACCCCATACCATGGCTGACAAAGGAAACAAAAAATCATGATAAAAAGGGATACATCCTGGAAAATGTGGTATAAAATAGAACTCAAAATGCCATCTAGCAATTAAGACATCTTAGAAACCTTTCAAAACTCCCATTTCAAACAGGATAAGCAAACATATTATACCAACCTACAAGACAAACATATAAACAACCCAAAATATTTTTGATCACCACTAAATAAACTACTCCACCCTGGCAAGACCACTAGTCTTCAAAAACAGACAATATAACAGAGTCTATCCTCCACACAGTTTAATTCCTACTTTATACGATCAGTGTTATCTGTCTTAGACATTAACACATCTGCCTCCCTCACTCTATCCTTATCCAATCAAAACCACCTAGGGCTCTTCAGATTTAGTCCAGTACTAACCTCACTCATAAGAAAGTTGCTTCTTAAACAAAAACTACTTCTGTAGCTGCAGATGAACTATCATCAGGGTACCTAAAAATGGTTGCAGAAGCCATAACTTCTGTGTCCACACTAATTAATAGGTCCATAGCAGAAATATATGTTCCATCAATGTGGAAAAATCCTACATCATACTAATGCACAAAGGTGGCACATCTACAGAGTTAATAACTACAGACCCATAGCAATTCTCTCTCCCTCTCTAAAATATTAGAGAAATGCATTCATATGCAGTTGATGCAATACCAAACCTCAAATAACCTGCTGTCATTAACACAACATGGCTTTATGCCCTAGCACAGCACCATTAATCCTCTACTACACTTTACCAGTATAATAAATCTACATAGAAACTATGGTCAGCTCATGTTTAACATGTTCTGAGTCTTGTCAAGGGCATTTAATACTGTCTCGCACCAGCTACTGCTCGTTCGACTCTCCTCAATATGACTTTCACAATACTCCTTGTTGTGGTTCCTTAGTTAACTATCTGGAAGGCAATGAGCAATTAAATGGCAACAAACCTACTCATTCTTTCAACCAGTTACTACAGGTGTCCCTCAGGACTCTACCCTGGGACCTCTACTATTTAATATATTTATTAATGATCTCCACACCTCTACTCACCATGATAGTTTAGTTCAGTATGCAGATGTCTCAACATTAATATGTGTGGCCTCAACAATAAATAAGCTCCAAGACATTACTCCAAAATCTTTCGCCTCTGTAGAAACCTGTCTCTTAATCAAACCTCCTACTCAACCCCAAGAAAACTAAATTAATGCTGTTCACCTTAAAAAGTTGTCAAAATCAAAAGCAATCTTTTACCATAAAGTCAGCAGATAATACTGTCATTGAAACTGTAACTCACAATAAACGTCTAGGCGTTATAATAGAAGATAATGTCAAATATGACCACCATATACTGCACACCATTAAATCTATGCACCAAAAGCTAGGCTTCCATTTTTATTTCTCGAAGTCTTTTGGGTTTCTAATACCATGACAGGAATGGACCTCATTCCTAAGTCAAAGTGTGATTAAAGTTCATGAAATTAGTATAGTTTGTCTTTGATGTTATCCAGAAGTGCTCTTCGCAGCACCCGCAGTGTGACTAGTAGTGACTCCTTTTGCAATTCGTATGGAGTTATATGTATTAGTAACATATCTAAGTTGTTGTTGTTGTGTCTTTCGGCTTTTCCCAGTTGGGGGTCACCACAGCGGAACTCCGGTCCGCTAATGATTGACAGTAGATTTTTTACGTGCCGAGTTGCCGGCCCTGACGCACAACCTTCAACGAAGGTATGCCCATTCATGCATGTCTCGACACTGAAGACGCTCTAGCTGAGAATCAAACAGGACAACGTCTTACTGTGAGGTGACAACGCTACCGCAGCACATTAGTAACATATCTAAGTATGATTGCAAATTCTTTTTTTATAAGATCCATTGCTCCAACTACTACTTGAACTGTCTGGGTATCTTTCTTCTGCATTCCCTCATTTCTGCCTGCGAATCCTAGTATTTTATGAATATGTGTCTCTCTGTATGTAAGATACTAGTCACTGGGTGCAGCAATTTCAGTGATCAATGATGCTTTTGTTTTCTTTTCATGGACTACTATATCTGATTTTCTCACACCTATTTTTTGAACTGCTGGTAATGGATGATCCCATGTGATATAAACTTCAGCATTTTCCATGATGCTTTGTGGCTTATGTTTCCATTGTTTTTCAGCTACTTCAATAACATAATGTTTGCACAATCCTCAATGCAACAGTCTTGCTACATTATTATGCTTTTCAGCATACAGTCCTTCTGCCATTAGTATATCACAACTAGCAACAAGATGTGTGACTGTTTCTTATTCTGTTTTACAAAATCTACATTTTTCTGTTTCTCCCACATGTTCAATGGACTTTGTAAACCAATGTGTACATAGTCCACTATCTTGGGCCACCAATATTAATCTTTCGCCTTTTGATTTAAATTCACCTCTCCCTGATCAACATCAGGTTGTTCCAAGAGTTTTTCTATGCATGAAACTATATTTATGCATTTTCCACATTTCTTGCCTTCTCGTCTGATCCTACACCTTATACTCTTTCTTTTGTTTTTTTGTTTTTTTTGGCACATTCATTTGCTGCCAGAGTTTTATCTACTTCTGGTTTGATTTCCATTCCCACTTGACGCTGATATTCTTCTGCTAAACTAAGCAGGGAAGTCATCTTAGACTTATTCTTCTCATGTTTCAAAACGTTCACTATGTTTGGGTCTTGTGAGGTCAGCAGATAGGTATGCAGTCCCATGACTACAGATCTATACATGCAATCAATGTCGAGGCGGACCATACCTCCTTTAGAATGAGGAATATATAATCTTGGTATGCACTGATTTTTATAAATCATTTGATGAGCATGAAGCATACCTCTCGTTTTCCTATTCAGTCTATGCAACACCTTTTGGGGCCACTCAGTCACTCCAATACTGTAAATTAGGACAGGACGTGCAAATTGGTTTATAGCTTGGACTTTGTTCATAGATGTCAACTCTTTTTTCAGTATTAATTGAAGTATTTTAAAATATGCCTTAGTTTTATTCACATTTGTTCATGTTTTTTGTTGATCCTTCATCAATTCTAAAATATTTATACACTTTCTCTTCCTCAAATTCTTTTATATCACATTCTGGTCCCAAATTGATGTTTTCTTGATGCTGCAGCTTTCCTAATTTAAAGGTTGCTTTTACACATTTATCAAGACCAAATGCCATTCTTATATCATCTGAAAAAGTTTTGACAACTTGCAGTTGTGTTTTCAGTTCCTCATCTGATGAACTATACAGTTTTAAATCATCTACAAAAAGAAGATGAGAAGTCTTTACACTTTCTTGTTTTCCGGGAGCCAAGTTGTAGCCAGGACCTAATCTGCTAAGTAGGCCACTTAATGGGTTATGGGCAAGACAAAATAACAGCAGTGACAGAGGGTCACCCTGGAATATCCCCCTTTGAATTTTTATTCATGGAATAAATATGTTGCCCTTTATCATGGCTTAATTGCACAGTGGTTTGCCACTGTTTCATGGTCACTGTAATGTAATTGCTCAGTGTAGGTGTATCTTATACATTTTTAAACACTCTTTTATCCATGAATGTGTGGGATACTGTCAGTTGCTTTTCCATAGTCTCTCCATGTCAAACTTAGATTTTCCCCTTTTTACAGTTCCCCATTATGACTTTATTTAACAACAAATGATCCTTTATTCCATATGACTTTCTTTTATTACCCTTTTGTTCTGTTAACATGATTGAGTTTTCTTCTAAATGACTATACACTCTGTCTGCATCAGTTCCAGTGTATAGTTTATATATATGTCGTTGAAAGGCAATTTATTGGGCTATAGTTTTTAGGACAGCTTGCAGGTTTGCTCTTAAATAAGAGTATTATTTTTCCTATTGTTAACCAGGCTAGTATCTGGTCAGGGTGCACATATAAATAGTTCTTACTCATGGCTAAATCTTCATGTGAAGATGTTAATACTTTTAGCCAAAAGTTAGGTACTGTATCTGGGCCTGGGGTTTTCCATTTAGGAGCTTTTCTTAACTTTGTTTCAATCTTTCTGGCTGTTACTTCATCCCATTTCATATCCTGTGCATTTGAACTTCTTATTATTTCTGTTACTTTTCCTATCCATTTACCATTTCTGATATCTTCCACAGGATCTTCATAGATATTTCTCCAAATGGTATCGACTTCTTCATTTTTGGTGGTGTTTCAGTTCCTTTTGCCTTGTTTCCCAATTCTCTAAAAAATTTTTTTGGGTCGTCAGTAAACTGATGATTTTGTACTTTTTCTTTACATTTATCTGCATATCTTCTAAGTTTCTCTGCCTATGCCAATATTTTTAGTTTATTTATGATAGTGCTTGATAGATCCTGATCTGTTCTGATACTGTGCATTCTTTTATCACATCTATCTTTCTGAGTATTTTTGTTTGTCTGTTCCCTCTTCTAACAGTGACACTTCTTGTATTAATTGCCTTATAGTTTTGTCTATTTGATACTGTGACATTCCTCTGTCTGGGCCAATAATCAAGGAACCACCTTTGTGTGCAGTCCGTGCAGTGAAGTACCAATGACCATGAAGAACCACACGCTGTCCAGGCCAAGAGTGTGTTCCAACTATTTATTAGTCAAGGATGTGTTCCAGTAATCAAGAAGCCTGAATCCTCACCACTGACACTGCAGAGGGATGTTCAGTTGGAACAAAAATGGATACACCCAGTATTTCCAGATGCAGCTGTCTGCATCAAACAAAATTTCCATTAAGAGCATACAGGGAACACACTCCATCTGGGATCTGGATTTCTGTATCATTCTCCCTCCAGGTCCCCAGTAAGACTCCCCACTGGTACAACTGTAGGGTTGAGACCTCAGCAGTGTCCAAGACAAGTCCTCCGGCACCCTCTCTGTGAAACCAGTCCTTCATGTCCCTGCTCCAAGTAGCTGACACACACACACTTTGAGATTTTATTTTCAAACATATACTCACACCTGGGAAAGGCTGGCACAGATTTACTAGCTTTGTCACCAGACCCCCCAAAGCCAGCTACTCTAATGCTCTTTCAAGGGTACCAGTTATACTGAATGAAATTAATATTAATTCATATAGTAGGTTGACCAACAGCAAGGCTTTCAGGAGCAGCCAGAGCTGTCACAATATATCTATATATATATATATATATATATATATATATATATATATATATAGGCACTTTCAGAGCTTAAAATATTCTGTAAAAGACCAGCCACAATGAAAATTTTAAATATATTTAATAATAAAAGAGCATGAAAATACTAAATATCCATTTACAATAAACACCAGAGTTTCAATCACAGAAAATATTAAAAATAACACAGGTGGGCAGGTTCACACAGTTACAGAAAAAACAATACTTATCTAATCTCATTATATTTTCATGACTGATCTAAAGAATTATTATTCTCTGATTACTTAGTAAACCACAGAAAAGATGTCCAAAAAAAGCGAGTAGTAGTCACACCATAAACTCAGTACAAAAAACGAAAACAGGATGAACATGTAACAAGTTTAATAAAGTTAAGCGCTTTCTTCCCCTGTTAATACGGAGACTTCATCAGAACTAAATTAACCTCACCAGTCAACCCACTTTATACACATATAGTTAATTAATTAATTAATTAATTAATTAATTAATTAATTAATTAAGTTAAAACACCTTGACATTGTAAATTTCTACTATAAAATCCTACACAAAATACAGTACTGGAATACATTCTAAATAAATCATTCAAGTGCATACAATAATATTAAAATACATTTAAGAAATACATTTAGAAACATTTACAACACATTTAAAATGCATTTAAACATGCTAGGGCTTTTTTCTTTAGAACTGGCATCAAAGACAAATAATCATTTAGTCCTGGTTCTGTCAAAGCATTTAATTTGAGAATCCAATAAAATTCTCTCAAATCCACATCTAGCTCCCACCAACCACTTCTTGGGTTATGTCTTATCACTTCTAGAATTCCAAGACTGAATTTGGTATCCCCTTGACAGACCAAAGAATGTTTATAAAGAGCATTATTAATGTTACCCTTGCCTATGGCATATAAATGTTCGTATATTCTGGTACAAAGTTTTCTCTCAGTTTTGCCTATATAAAAATGTGAACAAGTTTGGCAAATGGAAATATAGACCACCCCTTTAGTCTCACAATTACCCTTCTGTAAATGTATAGCTTTAGTGTTACCCCCTATATAAATCACATCTTGATTCAAAACAAAAGAACCTTGCCTACAACAACCACACCTGGTCGTCCCTTTAATAAATACATTCCTAGGTGTGGTGATATGTTCAGTCAGGAATTTAAAAATTTTCCCTGTTTTATAAACAAACTTGGGTAAGTGACCCAAAGTATCAAATACTTCAGTGTTACCTCTAAATATAACCCAGTTTTTCTTAACAATTTCCTTAAGTAGATGTTCACCTGAACCATAAAGAATAACCATACTTGCTGTGTATCCGTCTTTAGAATAAAGTGGAGTAGTTTGTTTGTAAATAATCTCTCCACTAACTAAAAGGGGCTTATATCTGGTACCCCATCCTTCCACCACTTGTTTCGCCACCTCGTTCAATAAACTACTAGGGTAGCCTCTAACCCTAAACATTTCTGTAATAATTGAAACTTCTTCCAAAAATGTTTCTCTGTTGGAGCACATTCTCCCTGCTCTTACCAACTGTCCTCTTGTCACTTACAAGCATACTTCTGTGTCTTTCTGTAACTTCATGGATTTGACAAATCTCAATGGCTTTACTCAACGTTAAATCACTGTCACAAAGCAAAATCTTTTTCACAGCAGCACTATTAATGCCACACACAAGCCTGTCCTTTATTAATTCATTTTTAAGTCACCAAACTGACACATTTTATCTTCATTTCTCAGGTCAGTAATGTAAGCTGCAAATGTTTCCTCTGGTGTCTGATCTCTTGTGTAAAACAAATGCTTCTCTAATGTAATATTTTTCTGGGGGTTGCACATTTCTCCAGATTTGCACTTCAAACACTCGGGATCTTCCCTTGATTCAGCCTGTACAACATTATGATCATTTTCACCTTCTCCCTCATACACAAATGAACGCTCTCTTTCCCTGACCTCTGACCCAGCTAAGTATAACAAAATGAATGCCCTGATACATGCATCTTTGTCAGAATAAGCCACTTGTATAAAAATATTGTACTCTTGCTCAAATATTCTCCAATTCTCTGCAATATTGTGATCAAATACAAGTGGTGAGGGCTTTCGAAATTCATCTGCCGTATTAACACATACCAGTGAAGGGTTTTACAAATATGCCCGAATACACACATACACACATATGCCAGAAATTTATGCCAGTATTTGTAACTTTGCCCAATGGCACAACAAGCCTCTGAATAACTGAATTTTGTGAATTAATTTTCTCAGGCACTTTTTTCTAAAATTGCAGTACAACAAAAGTCATTTATCAGCAGTACATGGCAAACTGAAACTTCCCAAAATGGCAGTACTGTGCTAGATAATTCTTTACAGTGTAAGAAACACTTTGAAATGGTGGTACTTTGCGAATAGACATACCCAGCACAAGAAACTTTTTGAAATGGCTGTCCGTTGACTGTACTTTACGAGACAGTTGCACTTTGCACACAAATAAACTCTTCAGAATACATGCACAGCAATAAGCACACACTGTAAGCTCTTTTGCACACTTTGAGGTACTTCAAATAACTCAAGTTATGCCCTTGATACAATACAAAGTTGTAGTTATGCCAAAACACAACACTTTGCCAAAAACATGCATGCTTTTATTATGTTTAATGTGCCCTTTTTACTTATATTCGTTTTGCTCATTTAATCTCTTTTCATGCCTGTTGGACTTTCCTCATGTTCGTTTTACTCTAAACATGCCCTTTAGCATTAAACACATTAATTTCGCTTTAAACATACTTGTTTTGCTTTAAACATACTCGTCTTGTCAAATATCTTAATCTTAAACATTTTGCTTAATTAATAAACCTTTTGTGCCTCTCGCTTGTTTAATAATGCGGTTTGTGGACTTATAATGCTCTGTTTTATCTTTTTTATAAAGTAAACTGTTCATGCAAGTTTTCATTCCCTTTGGTTCTTTTCTGACTCTTTTTCATGCTCATTTCTCTTAGTTCACCTTCACTGTTATCTCTGCACCTTATGGCTCTGAATATCAATCTCTGGAATCCCGGTTCTGACACTGTCACTCGTGTGTGGTCACGATGTAATAGACGAGTTTTTGTGGGCTCTATTCAAGCAGCTTTATTATGTACAAACACATTACTGTTATAGCTACTAACTTCAACTTAGGCAACTTATATACAAAGTAACTACATTCATTCTCACATGCTTACTCTCTGGCTGCACTTTCAAAATGGCACTAGGTACAACATGTGCCTGCTATTTATATATGCATGTTTATCACTTGCTATGCTTCTTAAATACACATCACACACTATGCTCTACAAGTTTGATATATGAATGACATATAATTCTTTACAAAATTCCAGCTAGCTGTGCTGGCATATGTTACACATCCATTGTCCTACTTCTCCTAGCACAGTTGGGAATACCTCACATCGTGTCATGTCTCTCCCCTTTGAAGTCTCAAGCTAGTTTTTCAAGTGACCATTGAGAAATGTTGCTTGAGGGGAATGACCCTCTCTGGGAATACATTAACCAATGCCATGTCTTGAGATCCTATCTGCATTGGCATTGCAAACCCTCCTATGGTGCTGCACTGTCATATCATATGCCTGCAATCCTAGGCTCCACCTTAGTAACTTGGCATTTTGCTGGCTGGCTTGATGTAGCCATGTTAAGGGACTATGGTCTGTAACTACAATGAATTTCCTTCCAAACAGATAGGGTTGAAGCTTCTGCAGTGCCCATATTATGGCTAGATATTCTTTTTCTACTGCTGCATAATATTCCTCCCTATGTTGGAGTCTAAGGCTGAGATATATCACTAGGTGCTCTTCTCCCTCTGAGGAAACCTGTCTGAGTACAGCCCTCACCCCAAAGTTCGAAGCATCCACCTGCACAACACATTCTTTGATGTAATCTGGGCTGGCTAACATAGGGGGTCCTCCCAAAGCCCCTTTAAGCTTTTGGAATGCCTGTTCGAAGGCTGGGGTTTACATTACATGGTCTGGCCTGTTTTTCCTCATCAGGTCTGTGAGGGAGCAGCCATTGTACTATAACTGGTAACACATTTTCTATAGTACTCCTCTGTCCCCAAGAATGCCTCATCTGCTTTTTGGTAACAAGAGCAGGCCTGATTTGCTTCCACTTTGTCAGGTTCTGGCCTGATCTTACCACTCCCCACTCTATGTCTCAGGTAGGAGACCTCTGCCATACCCAACTGACACTTACTGGGCTTAATGGTCAACCCTGTCCTTTGCAGTCTGCCCAGGACCTCCCTGATATGCTGAAGGTGCTCATGCTAGGAATTGCTGTAAATGGCAATGTCATCCAGGTAAGCAAGGACATAATCTCCTGCTAGGATACAATCTGCCAGCCTCTGGAAGGTCACTGGGGCATTTTTCATCCCAAAGAGCATCTTTCTGAACTCGTATAATCCAAAAGGATTCACAAAATCTGACCTGTCTCTAGCGATGGGAGTCAGGGGCACATGCCAGTAGTCCTTCTTCAGATCAGTAGTGGTCAGGTACTTAGCCCCACCCAGCTGCTCTAAGGCTTCATCTGTCCTATGCATGGGGTAAGCATCTGACTCTGTGTGACTATTTATTTTTCTGTAGTCAACAGAGACCTTATTAGTGTATTTAGTTCTGAGGAAGTCCTTTAGTATTTTAGGGATGAAAGCAAATATCATGCTCAGCTTTCTTTATTCATTGACTTGTTGCATCTGACTTAAAGGTTTCATTCCCAGTACTTCTTACTGTTTCCTGGTGGCTTTCTTTGGTTTGGCAACCCACTCATCTCTGCATATAATTTTTGGTTTACCTGTTGTCTTTTTGCAGATTTGCTAGCTTTGATTTGGTTTTGTTCTTTTATTTCTTCTGCTTTATTTAATTGTTATGTATAGCAGAGTCCCATGAACTTTTGTTGTCCTTTGTGTTTGAATCTCTAAATTTGTACCTCAGTATACTGGTTTGGAAACATTCTAAACATAACTAAGGCCAAGAATACAGCCTCTATGGGACCTCACAATATCCCTGGCTGTGTTTTACATGAACTACAGAGTGAACTGGCACCTCACCTCACCTGTGTGCCCTGTTCAATTAGAGCCTCACCTCAGGATTTGTCCCTTCCAAATGGCGCACTGCTACAGTTTTCCCTCTCCACAAAGGAGGAGTGACTACAGACCCCAGGAATTATAGCCCAATTAGCCTGACAAGTCTGATATGCAAAGCTATGGAACGCATCATCATGGATCTAATAAACAAGGGTATAGGGAATCTCTAAACTCTGGATCCAACACAGTTTGGTTTTGTGAAGGGTAGATCATGCCTGCTCAACTTGGTCGACTTCTTTGAGTCAGTCACCAGAGCTGTGGATGAAGGCAAGGTGGTTCATACAGCCTACCTTGATCTGGCCAAGGCCTTTGATACCATTCCCTACTCAGGAATTATAGAAAAACTCACTAAGCTAGGCATCAACCCCTGTATCACTAGGTGGGTTGCAAACTGGCTCACAGATAGAACCCACAGTGTGAAAGTAGCTAACTCCAAGTCAGACTGCCGACCAGTCATGAGTGGAATCCCACAGAGTTCAGTTCTGTGTCCTCTCCTGTTTGGTATCTACTTCTCTGAAGTCCAGGCCAACACGAAGGGACTCTGTCCGACAAAGTTCTCAGACAATTGCAAGGTGGGAGCTATTATTAACTCGCCAAGTGATGTTGACATCCTACAGAAAGGCCTCAATGACACCAATGACTGGTGTTAGAACCATGGCCTTAAGCTCAATGCCAAAAAATATGTCATCATCCCCCTTGGGAAAAAGCAGGTTCCTATTAATTACCTCATTGATGGTAGTCCACTGAACATGGAAGATGTTATAAGAGATCTGGGAACACAGGTTGACAGCAACCTCTCTTTTGACTACCACGTTGCCACAGTGGTCAGAAACTCCTTCTATGTGGCACACCTCATTACTAAAGGTTTTGCATCCAGGAAGAAAGAGGTCATTGTCTCCCTCTACTCTTCCCTCATTAGGCCAGTCATCGAGTACAACTACCCATTTGGCATGTACCTCTCTAGACATCTGCAACAACGGGAGAGGCCACAAAAAGTACCTCACAAAGAGGATCCTAGGCCTTAAACACTTGCCCTATATGGACAGACTCAAAAAAATTCAAACTATTCTCTATCTAATATCTCCTACATATAGGCGATCTCTGCTTGACTTACAAAGCCATGTCTGACCCAGCTCTGTTAGAAATGCTACATCTAAAGAAATCCCAATCCCTCCACACCACACACTCCAGAGACCTCAACCTCATTACCACAATCAACAGAACATCTTGGAGGGACAGACTCATAACCCAGAGACTACCCATGCTATGGAATTGACTTCCCATACATGTCAAGCAGAACACCTCACTGGCTCACTCTGTAGTCAGGCACACTGATGTCCCACTCACCAGGCTAAACAAGGAGAAGGTTACTGTCAGCTGCCTGTTGGGTGCCAGGATCCGCCACATAACCTACGCACTCAGGTCACTCCACAACAAGTACAAATATGACTGTGTCATTGTCCATGTTGGTGTGAATGACCTGAGACGTACCTCCCTGTACTACATGAAAAGAGACATGGAAGAGCTCTCCGATCTTGTAGCCTAGGCAGGTATGACCCTAGCCCTGAGTAGCATTCTGCCATCACCCAGAATGATACCGCAGTACAAGGACAAAATGATTGACTTCAACAATTGGCTAAGCTTCTGGTGTCATTCTAAGGGGATCCAGTATTTGTCTGCTTGGGATGACATGGTCGACAGACCACAATGCTTTCCCACAGATTGCCTGCACCTGTCACCCTTGGGATTCCGGATACTGGCTAAGGTTCTTGCTGCCCCTATAGTGCCTTTTTTAGGCAAGGTTTAAACAACAAATTCATCACCATAACAGGAACAGGCAAGCAAACACTGAGGGTAATGCTACTCAATGCTAGAAGTCTAAATCTCAAAATGCACTCACTTGAGGCACTCCTTAAAATGGAGAACATCGATATCTGTGCAGTGACTGAGACCTGGTTCAAGGCTCCAGAGAGCACCCCTGCACTACCAGGCTATAACTCATACCACACTTTTCGGCCATGTAACCTGGACCGAAACACCAAAGGCGGAGGTGTGTCCATATTCATTAAGGATATCCACACCTCCAGGCTAGTTGCTCAGCATAATGCATCCGAGGTTATCCAAGTGCAACTAACTCTGGGAAAAACTGCAATCCAAATTTTAGCTTGCTGCAGATCCCCCACCATGCCCCAGGATTCCCACTCCTCTTTTCTTGATGTACTGGAAAATATTAGGGTTCAACCAAACACCCTAATAATGGGCGACTTCAACTACCCCACCATTAACTGGGAAAACTACTCGTGTACGAACTCCTTAGCTCAATGCTTTCTGGAATTCATAAACTCCAATGATCTGGATCAACTTATCCACACCCCCACCAGGGGCAACAATATCCTAGACCTAGTCATTACCAACATGAGTGACGGTGTTCCACACCTGAAGTCAACTCCTCGTTGGTCCGATCCGACCATAAGCTAATCACCCTTGATATCCACATCCCGCCCCCACCCCCCATTAAGGAAACCACAGTAAAAAAATTCTCCAAAGCCAAATTCATGCTTCTTAAGACAGAAGTGGTGAACTTCATGACACCCATGCAGATGGACAATACAGTTACAACTGCTGAATCCTACACAAATGCACTCTATAAGCACTTACACAAGCGCATGGATCGTGCTATCCCAAACAGAACCAAGACGCTAGCCTCCAAAAAAAGGAAGCCAATCTGGTGGTCCCCTGCCATAAACAAACTGTACAACAGAAGGAAGAAACTGTTGCAAAAGAGAGTAAAATCCCATGAGTGGAGAAGCTCCCTGGTCAGCCTCAGTAAGAAGCTGAGATCCCTTATAAGATCCTCCAAAGCTAGCTACGAAAACAAAATCGCCACTAATTCCAAGGACGACTACTAAGCATTCTATAGCTATGTCAAGAATCTCGATGGCAACACCCAAATCTGCTCTGAGTTACAGCACAAAGGCAAGAAAATTACAGAACCAACTGATATTGCCAACATCCTGACAGATAGGTTCAGTGCTAACTTTACTCCCCCTCTCAACCCCTAAAGGGCCCATATCAATACTGGAAGAATGCAGAGTCCCTGTAATCACAACTATGCAGGTAAAAGCTGCACTCTCTAAAGCCAAAAACACAGCATCCATGGGACCGGACAACATCCCAAAGCTGCATTTTACACGAACTTCAGAATGAACTGGCCACCCCCACTTAAGCACCATGTTCAATAATAGCCTTGCATCAGGCTTTGTGCCCACTGAATGGTGCATAGCAACAGTTATCCCACTCCACAAAGGGGGAGCCACCACTGATCCCGGGAACTATCGAACTATTAGCCTTACGAGCCTGGTCTGCATGGCCATGGAACTCATAAACAAAGACATTGGTAACCTCCAAACTCTGGATCTCACCCAGTTCAGGTTTGTGAAAGGCAGATCATGCCTCCTGAACCTGATTGACTTCTTTGAGGCAGTCACCAAAGCCGTAGATGACAGTAAGATGGTTCACACAGCCTATCTTGACCTCGCCAAGGCTTTTGACACCATCCCCCATTCTTGAATTATAGCTAAACTCACTAAATTAGGTATAAATCCCTACGTCACAAGATGGGTTGCCAACTGGCTCACTGACAGAACCCACACTGTAAAAGTTCCAGACTCCAAATCTGACCTCAAAGCAGTGACAAGTGGAGTACCACAGGGTTCTGTCCTGGGACCTCTCCTGTTTGGTATCTACTTCTCTGAAGTACAGGCTAACACAGAAGGCCTCTGGCTAACGAAGTTCGCAGATTACTGAAAATTACGAGCCATAGTCAAGTCCCCAAATGATGTGGACATTCTACAGAAGGGCCTCGCTGAGACAGATGCCTGGTGTCAGAGCCATGGCCTCAAGCTCAGTGCCAAAAAGTGCAGTGTCATTCCCCTTTGGTAAAAACTCTGTACCCATGAACTACCACATAGGCAGCAATCTACTTAACACCAAATGCGCGATAAGAGACCTTGTGACCCAGGTGGACAGTAGCCTCTCCTTTGATAGTCACATCGCCACAGTAGTCAGGAAGTCCTTCTATGTGGCACACCTCATCATAAAAGGGTTCTCATCCAGGAAAAAAGAGGTCATTGTTCCCCTCTACTCGACACTCATTAGACCCATTATAGAGTACAACGCCTCTTTTGGAATGTACCTCACAAGGCATCTGCAGCAGCTGGAAAGGCCACAGAAGTACCTCACAAAGAGGATTACTGGCCTCAAACAAATGCCCTACACTGATCGCCTCAAAAAACTCCAGCTTTACTCAGTAGCATATCGCCTACTCCGAGGTGATCTCTGCCTAACATATAAAGCTATGTCAAACCCAGAGCTGTTGGACATGCTGCACCTAAAGAAATCCCAATCCCTCTGAGCTACACGATCTAGGGACCTAAACCTTGTCACCACAATAAACAGGAAATGCTGGAGGGATAGATTCCTGTCCCAGAGACTTCCCATACTCTGGAACAGGCTACCCATCTATGTCAAGCAAAGTTCTTCATTAGCACTCTTCAAGAAAAATCTTGATGAGTGGATGGGAAATAGGAAATACACCCCGGGGAATCAATTCTGTGTCTCTGCTCGACAGTCAGATGCTCAGGTAAGAGCTGCCCTCTCCAAAGCAAAAAAACACAGCATCAATGGGACCAGACGGTGTCCCGGGCTGCTTCCTACATGAACTCTAAACCCAAAATCTCAGCCTTACTACAGGATATGTACCCAAAGAGTGGCGTACAGCAACAGGGGTCCCTCTCCACAAAGGTGGTGCCTCAACGAATCCTGGAAACTATCACCCCATAAGCCTGACTAGCTTGGTCTGCAAAGCTATGGAAAGGATCATCATGGACCGCATAAATAAAGATATTGGGGACTTACAGACACTGGATCCTACCCAGTTCGGCTTTGTTAAGGGCAGATCCTGCCTCTTAAACCTGGTCGATTTCTTTGAAACAGTCACCAAGGCCATTGACGAGGGGATGGTGGTCCACACAGCCTACCTGGACCTCGCAAAAGCCTTTGATACAATACCCCAACTGGGCATTATAGATAAGCTCACCAGCTTAAATATAAACCCCTATGTCACTAGATGGGTTGCAAACTGACTCAAGGACAGAACCCACATGGTTAGAATTGCTGGAGCCATGTCAGACTCCAAACCAGTTACAAGTGGTGCCCCACAAGGCTCAGTCCTGGGACCTCTCTTGTTCGGTATATATTTCTCGGAGGTACAGGCCAACACGGAAGGACTGTGGCTGATCAAGTTCGCAGATGACTGCAAACTAGGCGCTATAATCGACTCTCCAGCCAACACAAGCATCCTACAAAAGGGCCTCATAGAACCAGACAACTGATGCTAGAGCCTTGGCCTCAAGCTAAATGCCAAAAAGTGTATAGTCATCCCCTTTGGCAAAAACAAAGTGCCCACAAATTACCACATAGTTGGTAATCCATTAAGTACGGAAGAAGTAATTAGGGACCTGGGGACCCAAGTTAATAGCAATCTCTCATTTGAAAACCACGCGGCCAAAGTGGTTAGAAAAACATTTTATATAGCCCACCTAATCATGAAGGGATTCACATCTAGATCAGGGGAGGTCATCGTGCCTCTTTACTCATCCCTCATCAGGCCCATAATTGAGTACAATGCCCCTTTTGGGATGTACCTTACCAGACACCTGCAGCAACTGGAAAGACCCCAAAAGTACCTCACCAAGAGGATCAAAGGGCTCAAACAGATGCCATATGTTGCCCGGTTTAAGAAACTCCAGCTCTACTCAGTGGCATACCGCCTGCTCAGAGGCGGTCTGTGCCTGACGTATAAAGCCATGTCCAACCCGGAATTAATGGACATGCTGCACCTCAGAAAATCCATATCCCATCAAGCTACGAGCTCAAGAGACTTGAACCTCAACACTGAAATAAATAGGACATGCTAGAGGGACAGATTTATAACCCAGAGGCTCCCTTCACTCTGGAATAAAATCCCAGTCCAGGTTAGACAGAGTCCCTCATTGACTCTCTTCAAGAGGAATCTTGATGAGTGGATGGGAGATCGTAGGTTTACCCCGGGTATCACTTCTGTGTCACTGTTAGACAGAGGCACAGTATACTAACTTCAAAAAAGGGCATAGCAAAATTCATTTAAAATGGGTGGCGAAAGCCAAACACACTCTGGCTAGGCTTATAAATACCCTAGAGCAGATAGCCTAGTATGAACCTATGAAAATAACTTTCTTGGGTGGCGTAAGCCAAGGAACCTTGTTGGCTAGGCTTACATAGGCCCTTGGGCCGATAGCGTAGAACCTAGTAATTAGATGGGCTACATAGAAGGATTTCCTAACTACTTTGGCAATATGATTGTCAAAGGAGAGATTACTATCTACCTGGGTCCCCAGATCTTTTATTACCTCTTCTGTATTAAGGGGGCTGCCACCTATGTGGTAATTCATGGGTGTTTTGTTTTTCCCATTCGGGATGACTATGCATTTTTTGGCATTTAGCTTGAGACCATGACTTTGACACCAGGTGTCCGTCTCAGTAAGGCCCTTTTGAAGAATGTCCGTGTCAGCTAGAGAGTCAATTATGGCTCCCAGTTTGCAGTCATCGGCAAACTTGGTTAGCCATAGTCCTCCTGTGTTTGCCTGTACTTCTGAGAAGTATATGCCGAACCGTAGGGGTCCCAGGACCGAGTCTTGTGGGACACCACTTGTGACTGGTTTAGAGTCGGACCTGGAACCCGCAATTCTACCGTGTGAGTTCTGTCTATAAGCCAGTTAGCAACCCTTCTCGTGACATAGGGGTTTATGTTCAGGCTGGTGAGCTTTTCTGTAATTCCCGAGTGGGGAATGGTGTCAATAGCCTTGGCAAGGTCAAGGTAGGCTGTGTGAACCACCTTCCCCTCATCTATGGCCTTGGTGACTGTCTCGAAGAAGTCAACCAGGTTTAATAGGCACAATCTGCCTTTAACAAAGCCGAACTGGGTCGGGTCAAGTGTTTGGAGGTTCCCAATGTCTTTTGTTAATGAGTTCCATGATGATGCGCTCCATAGCCTTGCAGACCAGGCTAGTCAGGCTTATGGGGCAATAGTTACCAGGGTCAGTTGTGGCCCCTCCTTTGTGGAGTGGAATAACTGTTGCTGTGCGCCATTCTATGGGCACGTAGCCTGTGGAGAGGCTGAGGTTAAACAGTGTGTTTAGGTGGGGGGTTAGTTCGTTCTGTAGTTCGTGCTAGACACAGCCTGAGGCACCATCTGGCCCCATTGACGCTGTGCTTTTGACTTTTGAAAGGGCTGTTTTCACTTATGTGTCTGTGATTTCCGGGACACTACACTTTTCTGGTATTGTTGTAGGCCCTTTTGGGGATGAGAGGGGGTGAAGTTTGCACTGACTCTATCTGCCAGGATGTTGGCAGTATCAGTAGGTTCAGTATGTTTTCTGCTATTTTGCACTAGTTCAGAGCATATCTGCGAGTTGCCACTTAGATTCTTGACATAGCTAAAGAAGGCTTTGTGGTTATCTTTCGAATCCTTGGCTATTTTTCTTTCGAAGTTAGCCTTGGATGATTTTATGAGGGACCTTAGTTTCTTACTGATACTGATCAGGGATGTCTTTACTTCTTGGGATTTGCTTTTTTTCTGAACTTGTTTCCTCCTTCTATTGTATAATCTGTTTATGGCAGGGGTCCACCAGACTGGTTTCCTTCTCTTAGGAGATTGAGTCTTGGTTTTGCTAGGGATGACATGATCCATGCATCCTTGTAGGTGCTCATAGAGTGCATTTGTAAAGGTTCCTGCATCTTGGACACTGTTATCCTTTAGCGTGGGGGCTGTGAAACTTACCACCTCTGTCTTAAGTAAGGTGAAGTTTGCTATAGAAAAGTTTTTCACTGTGGTTTCCTTGGTTGGGGGTGGCGGTGTGGTGTGGACATCCAGAGTGATTAGTTTATGGTCTGATCTAACCAGTGACTGGTTGACCTCTGGTGCGAAACACCTGTCGCCCATGTTGGTGATGACCAGGTCCAATATGTTTTCACCTTTGGCAGGGGAGTTTACCAGCTGATCCAGGGCATTTGAGTTGATAAATTCCAGGAATCGCTGGACCTGGGAGTTTGTACTTGAGTAGTTTTCCCAGTTAAGGGTAGGGTAATTGAAATCACCCAATATCAGGGTTTTGGCAGGAATTTCATGTTTTCCAGTGTCTCTAGAAAGCCAGAGTGGTGGTCCTGAGTCATGGAGGGTGATCTGTAGCAGGCCACAATTTGCATTGCAGATTTGCTCGATGTTAGTTGCACATGGATGATCTCAGAGGTATCTTGCTGCGCCACTAACCTGGAGCTGTAGGTATCCTTGATGAATATGGATACACCCCCTCCTTTTATGTTTTGGTCCATGTTCTGTGGCCGAAATGTGTGGTATGAGTTGTAGCCCGGTAGTGCTAGGGTGCTCTGTGGAGCCTTGAACCAGGTTTCAGTTACTGCACAGATGTCGACGTCCTCCATACTGAGGAGTGCTTCAAGCGCGTGCATTTTGAGATTTAAACTCCTGGCTAAGAGTAGCATAACCCTCATTTTTTAATTTGTGCTGTTTACGGAGGTGGGTTTGACTTTTGAACCTTGCCTAAAAAAGGCACTATGGGGGCAGCAAGAGCCTTGGCCAGTATTTGAAAGCCTAAGAGTGACAGGTGCAAGCCATCTCTTGGGAAGCAATGAGGCTTGTCGAGCATGTCGTCCCAGGCTGACAGACACTGGATCCCCTTTGAATGACACCAGAAGCTTAGCCAGTTGTTGAAATTGATCATTTTTTCTTTATACTGCGGTATCATTCTTGGTGAGGGCAGGATGCTACTCAGGTTCAGGGTCATACCCGCCTGGGCTACATGATCATAGAGCTCTTCCATGTCTCTTTTCATGTAGTCCAGGGAGGTACGTCTCAGGACATTCACACCAACATGAACAATGACAGAGTCATATTTGTACTTGTTCTGGAGTGACCTGAGTGCTTGTGTTATGTGGCGGATTCTGGCTCCCGACAGGCAGCTAACAGTAACCTTCTCCTTGTCTAGCCTAGTGAGTGGGACGTCAATGTGCCTGACTATAGAGTCACCTATTACTAATGTGTTAAGTATGTTAGTTCGCGTTAAGGGCTGTGATTCTGCGGCACACTGATTTTGTGTTTTATGTGTTGTCTGGTTTGTGACAGGAGGTGCAGGTTTTTTGGGTGTCTGCTTTGGAGGTCTCTGATGCTTTTGCAGGTTTTTATTTAGAGCGTCCAAGAATGATTTTGTGTATTTATGTGTATTTTTTGCCAGTGCTGGTTTAGTACGTGTATGCGTGGCTGGTGGTGTGGTGCAATATGCTGTTTGTTTGCCCACACTCCACTTTCAGATACCACATACTGAGAAATACTTGCACAAGAAAAAAAATGTCAAAAAGCTTCAAATGCAGATTTGCATTCATTAACATAACAGACCCAAGAAAAACATTATATAAGCAAAGAAACTTTGGGCTTCCTGGAAAAAGAAGTGACAGAAGACGTGTGAAAATATAAATAACATAATCCAGAGATTTTTGAAAGGTAAAAAAGAAATATGGACAAGAGTAAGGAAAAGAGATCTGATATGGTGCAATATTTATGCAAAGGAGGAACACTAATCAAAAAAGCGGATCCAAAAATATTACAAGAGAAATAGAGGCAAAGGCACCCAGATATGGAAAATTTCACAATACAAAAAATAAAAACACAAAGGGTGAACACAGAACAGAAGAATGGTAAGGAAGAAGTTAAATGAATAGAAACTGACATCATGGAATACCTACAAAGTGAAGGATTTAATGTAGAAAGTCTAACAGAGGATATATCACAGCATGATGGAACAAGGAGTCCTCAAATTATGGAGGAACAGGTAGAACAGGAGACATCTGAAGAAGACATATGGATGTGGGAAAGAAAAATATATTTGATGTGGTGCGATATTTTGCAAAAAAGAAAGCAAAACTAATTAATACAAAAAAGCAGCACCAGAGATATTTGAAGAGAAATACTGTACATGCAAATGCACCTAGATATGAAAATGTTACAATAAAAAGGAAAAGGGAGAAGGAAAGATCATTAGTAAAGGAGAAGGTAAAGAATTGAAACTGAGGTTATGGATTACCTGCCAAGAGGATTTAATGTAGAAAATCCAGCTCAGGTAATGTCACAGCATGATGGAACAGAGTCCCCAAATTAAAGAGAAACACGTAGAACGGGAAGCTTCTGATCATTTGCCACACAAAGGTGCTCTGGAGACTTTAGTAGGAAACCAGAGCAAAAGTTCAGCTGGAATTGCACAGCACAGAAAGGAGCAGGAAACGGTGGCAACTCTGACATAGGCAATGTTATGGAGTGATGGGCCATCAGTTCACATATGAAGGAGCAGCAGATGATGCAGAATGCAGCTGAAGTTGAGAAGTCACACGAAGAATTTCTCAATATTTTTGAATAATGTCCACAAGAAACAAAAAGTAAAGAATGTGCCCTCAGTTTAGTAGAATATGATCTAGGGGAAGAGTTGCTGATTTAATAGAAATAGATAGACATATTAAGAGTAATGAAAGAAATAGACTACAGAAAGTAAATAAGACCTACAATTTTAGAAGTCTGATAAAACAGATAAGCACATCAAGACTTAATAGAAATTAATGTATATAATACAAGCAAACAGGATATATTACTATGCAGCTAAACTAATAACAGATAAAGTCTTACCACAAAAATGCAGAGCAATAAGGGAGAGGAAGGAAATACATAAAATGCAATCATGGAAGCATCAAACAGAGAAAAATATAAAGCAGTTAAGACAAGAAGAGTCACTGTTACAGGAATATAGAAGAGGAAATAGATCAACAAAAAATACTTAGAAAGATAGACATGGAAAAAGCAACATACAGTATCAGAAGAGGCCAAGCTCTATCCTATACAATTGCACATAAACTAAAGATATGAGCACAGGTTAAAAAAAAAAGTTTAAAAGGCATGCATATAAATATAAAGAAAAAGTACAAAATATGCAATTTGTTGATGACCCAAAAGGTTTTATAGAGAAATGAGAAACAAAGCAAAAGGAATAGAAACCCCACCAAAAAAAAAAAGAAGAAACAGACACATTTTAGAGAAATATTTATGAAGACCCTATGGAACATAACAAAGATGCTGAATGGCTTGAGTCCTTAACTTTTCCCCAACATTTTTCATTCTTAATTGGATAAGTGTCATGTTTTCTAATTCCACCTGCCTTTTATGAAGAGGGGAAACTGCAGACAAGTTGACACTAAATTACTTATTTGGCTATTCCTCAAAACAGGAAAGTATTCCAGCCACTTGTGAAGAGATGTATACATATAGGACATATCACCATGCTTCAAGTCATCCATTATCTAATGATTGCATAAAATGTCTAGACACATAGTAGTCCACATATGCTTTGCATTTCTACTGTACATTTATTTATTTTATTTATTAATGTATTCATTTATTTATTAATAATGTCAGCATCTTTTTTTTGGGGGGGTAAACGTTTTAATGCAATTCACATTGGGATTGTTATGCAGTATTTTATTAGTCAAAATATTATATTTGCATGTATGCTCACTTTCTGTTCACTTTGCTATGTCAGGTGGTGCTGATGACAGCAGACATAGGACTCAAAAATGAAAATGAGCTGTGTGCATGTTTCTGTTGTTGTTTGACTGTGCCAGCTGTGAGCCCATGGCACATTTCCATTTTGCTGCTACCTGATCCTGGCTTCCATATAATAGTGCTTTGCAGTACTGCTGCTATCCATAGTTGTATTTTTCGCCACAGTGAAATGTGTTTTAATGTAGAGGCAACTCATTTATCTGGAGACAAGAAAGACAAAATGTAAAGAAGCACTTGCAAAGCATGGCCTTTATATAAAGAAGCAAACATGAAGAGTTTAATAGGAAGCAGCTTGAGGCCTTTCACTTGATTTGTTTAACTTTGCACATATTTGGTAAATGTTTAAGAGAGCTTTGAAGGAAACCAAAGTAGTAAAGAAAATGGCAGCAGAATTTTTATTTCCCTCTGGGTAGTGAATCAGGTTATCTGTCAGGGTTAATAAGCTGGTCTGTAACAAGGATAATCCTGCAGGCTAAAGTGCTCCTTTTTAGTGCAGCTGCTATGGTGTGTTACATGGAGTTAGATTATGTACACTTAAGACAGGGGCTCAAACTGTTTATTGTTATAGCTAATACACTGCTTATCATAAAGAGCCTTTTTACACAGGGATGTTTTTTTTTCCAGAATATCTAACTAGTGTGAGGAATGTATCTCAAACTGTCATCTGCAGTAATGCACCTCAAATAACCTGCATGGGTTATGTTTTCTGTTGATTATTATTATTATTATTATTATTATTATTATTATCATTATTATCTGGGCGCTTGCAGACAGCTTGAATTGAATTTGTTGAATGACATGAATTTAGTGCTGGTGTTTCCTGAAGGTTGCTCCAGTCAGGTTTTAGTAAAATGAACACAACTTCATTGCTAGCTTGCAAATGCCAATCAGTTGTACCTCTTAATGGAATTTCAAGCTTGAAAAATAAATGAGACTCTGCAATAGAACCATATCAGCTGAAATGTATGCCTTTCTATATATGTCCTACTCTGTTCTCTGCAGTCTGTGCCCCTTAATTGTAGAATATGTTGTTGTATTATTGCTTCATAGTCTCAGTTTTTATGTTTTACGCAGTGCAATTTTTTACTAATTATAAATCACATAGTGCATTCTGCAAGATTTTCTTATTCTTATCTTTATTACTGTTTGTTGCCTTGTGAGTGAGGCCATGGATGAAGGAGGTTTTTCACCAACCCACTCACCCAGTTAACCAATATAAAATCAATCCCCCACTTCATCAATAAACACAAGGCTTCTTTTCTGTGGATTAAGACAAAACAGATGATCTGTGAAAAGTGCAGGAAAGACATTATAGTTAAAAACGATTGAAATACTTGTAAATTTTGTGAAAGTTGTTACAATGCAGCTTTTGGAATTTGTGAAGCAGGATTCAGTTTTTACATCATGATGAGGGAGAGTATATTTTGAAGGAGCACACTGCTTTATGACAAAATGTAGTTAATGACATATAAGGATTTGAAAGTAATGGAGTGCTCATTGGAAAAATTGCAATGTGAAAAAGGTAAATAAAATTATGAAAGTTCTATTTTCTGAGAATATCTGTATTGCCATTTAGTGGAAATAGTTATTTGAAAGGTCGAAGCTGTACATTTGAAGATTCAGTCATTTGGATACTAGCCAAAATATTCACATTTGTTTTTATCTCCCAGAGCAAAACCCTGTGGTCCTTTTCCATTTACTTCTATTGTAATATTAACATTTGTGCTGCAGAAGCAAAAATGTGGATAGCAGGCATTCCACTGTCAACCAAATGCAATGCTTCCCTTTCAAATTATGCTATGGATGACACACAGAATACAAAAGAGAAAACTAAATAGTTAAAAAATTGGTAATCCATTGGAAAAGCTTGACTTAAACCATAGATTTCAGGGATGATAGTTTTTACTATATATGGTAACCCGAACCTTCCATTGTTTTGAAAAATAAAGACAGCTGAACCCTTACTGCATATACAGATGGCTTTATTTTTTAAAGAAATTGAAACACACATTTGCTTGGGGAATCGATTTATGTTACAGGTTTCAAAAGATGGTCTGGAACAAATTGGTTAAAATATCAAAATAACAGCCTGCATTATGGAAGAATTTAGTAGCAATACAATCAATTACACTAAGAATTGTTTAACTTGTAAAATTTTAATGTAACTAATGATATAAGATACATGATAAAGGGACTAGTGAAAGTGGTATAAAGCTGTACTCTGTGGACGCATTGCACATATATTGTAAAGGCAACTTGTAATTAGCCTCATATTTGTTTTATTGCTGAGTTCAAAGCAGTTAGTACACTTGCTTTAGTTTACTCACTTACATACAGTGCTGAAGTGGAGAAGATCATCTGGAGTGATTCTAATGGTTATGTGTGATTGCTAGTCACAGTTACATATTAATTCTGTAAGCAGTTACCATTCACATGCAGAATGCATTTATTGGAGCTTTTCTTTCTGGGCCTCCACTGAAAATGGGCTTCTACCTGTCGGACTTTCCTGATAATCAGATGCCATTAAATAAATGGATGCAGACTTTTGATAATACTAGTGAAAAATTTCTTCCTGGCATATTAGTTTTTATCAGGGTAATTTTGTCTTGTTATTCACTACTTACTGATCCTGATTTGTTGATTGTTGTACATTAGACTGCTTTATACAATACTTTACATGTAGTGTGAAGGCATCCTCCTTTAACTGTAAGTTATGTTATTAGTGTTGATGAATTCAGAAGAAACCACAATATAACAAGAAAAAATATTAACTTAGGATAAAAAGAAGAAAACCATTTTTTTACAGTTACCTTCTCCTGAAAATAATTCATTTGGCAGAAAAATTATGTTTATCAAATTAGTTTCTCATCCTGAATGGCTCCTTTCCTATTTTAGACAATATTATACTATACAATACTATACTATACTATAGTTGGCTTATTTTTCTTTGAACAAAATCTTTCTCCCTAATCCCAGAGTTGTGCAATCTCAAAAGTTAGTATGTTTTACAGATACAGGATGTGGAGAGCAAATGAGTTAGCTAACCTGCAAAAATGCTGTTTTTATATTATTTTTTAAAGTGTATAGTGTCCATTACTTTTTCTTTGTTTGTTTTTTACAGAAGCAGTTGTGATGAACGTGACATTGTTTTTTAGTCATGTATTTTTCCCTCATGTATTGTGTTAAGATCACATTGATGATGTGATGTAATTATAGACCATGCTGATTGAGCCGAAAAGAGACTGCGGTGGTGGTGCTGCAGTAGCATTGTCGCCTCACAGTATGACGTTGTCCTGTTCGATTCTCAGCTAAAGCGTCTTCTGTGTGGAGACATGCGTGAATGGGCATACCTTCGTTGAAGGTTGTGCATCAGAGCTGGCAACTCTGTACGTAAAAATCTACTGCCAATCATTAGCGGACCGGAGTTCTGCTGTGGCGACCCCCAACCGGGAAAAGCCGAAAGATACAACAACTGATTGAGCCGAAAAGACAAACAAAAACTGATTGGGCTGATGTTGTATTTGCTAGACTTAACTTCTTTCAGCATCTGAATGATTAGAGCTGTCCTGTGTGTTATACTGCTACTGCTTGTGAGGTGACCTGACTGTAGATCAGAGCTGTATCGGCATAAGTGAGATTATCAAGGTATGACTGAAAAGTATACTTGCACTTTTATCAGTTTACGTTGGACTGAATGTGTACCATTGATCACAACATTTTTATCTTAATGTAACAACTTTCTTGAACTGCAGTTTTTCAGTATCATAGCTTATGTTTTATTTAAACATTCTTTGGTTCATGGCTTAAATGTATAGAATGCATTTCTTTTTTCATTTTAACTTCACTTTTTTCATTTTATTTTGATTTTGTTAGCTTTCTATGACATTTACGTGCTTATGCATGCATTCATATCTGTTCATGTTTCTTTAGTATGTATTAACTATGTTCTCTTCTCATTGACTTTGTAATAAAGCTGTGGCTGACTATGATCCTTTTGGCCAAGTTCACTTAGATAGTATAATAAAAATAGTTAACCTTGACTTAAATAAATGAAGGGGATGCTAGAGTTCAGTAAGGAAGGTATTTCTGGTAAGGAAAAGTTAAACCACTGTCTAAGTATAGTCATTTTTGCTTTGAGTTGTAGGAGTGCCAAGTCTTAATTAATGACTTTTGTCAGTAGCCTGTACTTTAGCAGACTCTGAGATTGGCTTGGTGTAAAAACGCTGACCCAAAGGGTGCTGTATAGATGTGGCATAACTATTTTCTGAGATACTATAGGAATCCATATGTCTTGGAAATCCATTAATATCTTCATTCCAGGAGAAGGAGTCTTTCTAAAAATTTCCATAAACCCCGTTCAGGAGCAAATTTGAGTACAACCTCCCCCCACCTGCAACAAGGAAGGAAAAAGGGGGCCCCAAATCCAGGTTTTAAAATTTTTTTTTTGGGGGCACAACCAAACTTTAAAATTTTTTACTTTGGACCTTTTCCCTTAAAAGAGTTGACCACTGCTGATGAAATTACACAAAAAATTTTTTCCCAACCCCTTTTCCAAAAAACTAAGACCAAAATATCTATTCCCAAATTTAACAAACCCTTTGGGAGCAGATCAACCAGACCCCAGAGGAAGCTTCCCAACATTAACAAAACCCAAAGCTCCTCCTACCCAAAACCCTATTCCCCTTTCCGCAAACCAAGGTTTCGCAGCTGGTTTTTGGTCCAGGATGAATAATTTTTGGCCCTAAAGTAAATTGAGTTAAATTTTTCCTTTTTTGTTACCTCCCTTCTGTCTTTTTGAAAAAAAAAAAGTTCCGTCTTGAGGGGCCCTTCCCTCCCTTTGCTTGATCCCGAATTTTTGGCAAGAAAATTGGTGCTTTAACTTTGTTTTGGGTGAAAAGGGGATCCAGAAAGGGTGTTGAATGACGGGTAGGCCAAAGTTTCCCGTTTGGCCCACCTGTTGGGTTGGCCCCCCATTTCCCCGTGCCCTTTTTGGGGGGGGTTTTTGGGGGCCCCAAGGTAAAAAATTATCCAAAGGGGAACCCCCAAACCACGAGGGTCCCTATTTCAATTTCACCCCTGATTCTTAACTAAATGCACTTGACTCCTAAATGGGACCAACCCCCGGGTCCCGGGGCCGGGGGAAGGTCAAAAAGAGAGAAAAAGGCAAAAAAACAAAGGGAAGACCCTGACTGGCGACCCTGTGTCCTCCCCCAAAACGAAATCCGGACCGGGTTTTTTGGGGCCCGGCCAGAACAGGAGGGGAGGAGAGCCCCCAGGGCCCAAAAGACCCGACTGGCGTTGGGGGCCTCCCAAAACCCCAGAAGTTTGATTTTCCCGGGCCCCTGTCCCCAAATTTTTACTCACCGGATTAGAGGGGTCTTCCAGCCCCTCTTCCTCCAGAGGAGCTGCTTCCCTTTTTGCCCCAATTTCCTTTTGGTCGACAATTTTGGAAAAGATCCAAGATTATCGGGGGTGGGGGTCTTGACCCCACTCTCCAAAGGATTGCCCCTTTTTCCCCAAAAATCTTTTCCGGCTGACCCCTTGGAGGATCCAAGGGTTTGGGTTTTTTCCCCATGTCATTGTCCATGTTGGTTGCAGGCTTATGACATGGAAGAGCTCTCCGATCTTGTAGCCCAGGCAGGTATGACCCTAGCCCTGAGTAGCATTCTGCCATCACCCAGAATGATACCGCAGTACAAGGACAAAATGATTGACTTCAACAATTGGCTAAGCTTCTGGTGTCATTCTAAGGGGATCCAGTATTTGTCTGCTTGGGATGACATGGTCGACAGACCACGATGCTTTGCCACAGATTGCCTGCACCTGTCACCCATGGGATTCCGGATACTGGCTAAGGTTCTTGCTGCCCCTATAGTGCCTTTTTTAGGCAAGGTTTAAACAACAAATTCATCACCATAACAGGAACAGGCAAGCAAACACTGAGGGTAATGCTACTCAATGCTACTCAATGCTAGAAGTCTAAATCTCAAAATGCACTCACTCGAGGCACTCCTTAAAATGGAGAACATCGATATCTGTGCAGTGACTGAGACCTGGTTCAAGGCTCCAGAGAGCACCCCTGCACTACCAGGCTATAACTCATACCACACTTTTCGGCCATGACCGCTTCTTCAGCCACTGTATCTTGTACTCCCTCCCAGGCTGGGACCCAACCTCCGGTACACAGGCCTGGGGACAGGAAGCCAAGAAAAGAGAAGAAAGATAAAGACAGAGAGAGAGAGACAAAAGGAAGAAGAGATCCCTGGACTGGACGGATCCGGTGTGTCCTCCTCCAAAACAGCAGGTAGTTTTCAGACCAGTTTCTCCTTGGCTCCGCTTGCCCAGATACTCACCGGAGTAGGAGGAGCTTAGACCTTCTTCCAGAGCCTCCATACATCGACCCTTCCAGTCGGCGTTGGTGGCCTCACCATGTTTCACCAGAAGTTTGAGTGAGGCAGACATGGACAAAATGATGCAAAGATTTATTCTCATCCAGATTCAGATGGGGGTCTTGCCAGCCCCATCTTCCTCCAGAGGGGGGAGCTTGCTTCCCTTTTTTGCCCCAATATCTCCTTCTCTGGTCTGACCCCCAGTATTGGAGTTTTTAGATCCAAGAGGTCCTGGAGTCAGGGGGTCGGCGTCGATATTATTGAGTACCTCGACTCTGGCCATTACCTCGATCGCATCGGATCTGACTGGTTCAGACCCGAGCTACTCTCGGACCTGAAGCCTGCACATCGGATCCAAGGGGTTGGGTCTTTCTCCTTTGGTGCCAACATTGTCAGGTTAGAGCCCTCCCCTCGGCATCTCGGCTCCGTTGGGTTTGGCTCAGATCCTCAAGTCGGATCTGGGGAGAGCGGCCTCCTTATTAGTTTCCAGGGAGGCTTACTCCCCCTTGGCTTTTGATGTGGTGGAGAGGGTTCTCTCCAGTGGATTGAGGCCCCTGACCATATCCTCAGATTCTACCCTGACTCCCTCGCCTCTGGGTGCATCTTCAGCCATTTTGCCCATGCGGGGACAGCCTGTCCTCAATGTGCCCCAGACAGTTCCCCTTGAAAAACCACAGGTAGTTTGCAAGCCCTTTCCGGAGCTTCCCACTGAAGAGATTCCTCCCAAATGAATGTGCAAAAGGAGGCACCTAGACTTCTCTCCAGAGTACCTCACTGAGGATACCAATTTGGAGGAAGGGGAAGGCTCCCCCTGGTCAACCCCCAACAATGTCTCCTTTGAAGACATCATGGCAATCCTGTGCCAGCAGGGGGGTTGGTCAGCCCACAAGCCTTCCTCAAACAATTCGGTATTTCTGGAGGCCTTCTGCATGGGCCCATCTACCTCCTGGGTATCCCTCCTCGTGGATCCCTTGGTGGACCTTATTACCACCAGGGCATGGAAGGAGCTGGGTACTGTGGAAACAATCCCCAAGCAACCCGACAAAATCCTGAGCCCTCCTGTAGACAGACCTAGTTGGAACAAGGGGTCCCAGTGGATGCCATGGTGGTAGCGGCTTCCACTAAGAAAAAACTAGCCCAGGAAAGTTCTACGGTTCATCCCCCCCCGACCGAGAGTCCAGGACAATGGATTGTCTGGGAAAGTGGATTTATGCTTCAGCTACCTTTTCTATAAGGGCACTGAATTATTTAGCTCACATAACTCCACTATAGCGAAACCTGGTCAAGGAATTCACTGAGTCGCCTCCGGAGTCCATGTCACCGGAGGATAAACGCATAGTCTCTGTGCGAATGGCCACTCTCAAAGCGGTTTGTAATACATCCATGCACCTCCTTTTGCATGCCACTGAAGGAGCAGCAAGAGCGGCCGAGTCTGGCGTTGCAATGAGGCGACATGCCTGGCTCAGGCTATTTCAGTTCACGGAACCCTTTAAGGCATCTTTTGCGAATGCCCCTTACGATGGCTCTTCCTTGTTTGGGAAGACGGTTCTTGAGACATTGGTCCAGAGCGAAAAGGATGGGAGGACACTGTCTGTCGTTGGGATCCGCTTCTCTAACCCCCAAAGATCCTTTTCCAGGAAACACTGAAGGCAGAAGAAGATGTTGTTTCGGAAGTCTCAGTATTCCCGGGACACTCTGGACTCATCTGCCCCTAGAGGCAGAGGGGGACAAGACAGACGCTGGCCCAGAGGCAGGGGATCCAAGAAATTTCGGGTCTCGAGAACCATTCTCCGGCAGGCCTGCCAACAGCCCTGAGGACTTGCCTGACTGCTCTGCTCTGGAGGCAGTCAAAGGTCACGTTTCAGTGCACCTTTACGGTTCTTCCCATCCCCCAAATCACCTCCCAGATGTTCCACCCACGCAATGGGAGGTAGCAGCACTCGAAATAGAAAACCTGCTCAGAAAACGAGTTGTCCAGCCCATCCCCCAAGATCAGTCTGGATCAGGCATCGATTCCAGGTTCTTTTTAGTGCCAAAAAAGACGGGGGACTTAGGCCTATTCTGGACCTTTCCACCCTGGACCTGTCTGTTGTCAAAGAAAAGTTCCGGATGGTCACTCGACAATCCATTCTGCCTTATCTGCAGGAGAACAACTGGATGCGCTTAATAGATCTCCATGACGTGTACTACCACATAAAGATGCGCAAATGCTCCAGGAGGTTCCTCCACTTTTGGCTAGGGGCCAATCACTATCAATTCTGAGCCCTACCCTTCAGTCTCACTACAGCCCCTAGGATCTTCACCAAGGTCATGGCAGTAGTAGTGGCTCACCTGAGGCTTCAGGGGATACAGGTCTACCCATACATGGACGATTGTCTCCTTGCCGCTCCCACCAGGCATCTACTTTGTCAGGCCAGGGACTATTTTCTGAAACTGAGACTTGCTGGGGATTACAGTCAACATACCAAGTCTTCTCTAGACCCTGTACAAGTCTTAGACTACATAGGAGTGAGAATAGATATGTTACAAACCAAGGTCTTTCTAATTCCAGAGACAATTCAAAACTTACAACTTCATGTGTCAGTGATCCTTCAGTCTCATCTTCCAGCCGAGGTGGTTTTACGAGCCCTAGGTTCCATTGCAGCCACTATTACTCTTCTCCCCTGTGCTCGTCTGCATATGCAGGTACTACAGTGGACACTAGCGGGTCAGTGGTCTTTACTGGATCTTCCATTGACGCATCCTATTCACATACACAACACCTGCAGGCAGTCCCTCTTCTGGTGGATTCACTCCTCAGATCTAATCAAGGGACAAACTTTTATAGTAGCTCTACTCCAAGCCATGGTGACCATGGACGCCTCCCAACTGGGGGGGCATTGCTCAGGTAGGACAGTCCAAGGCATGTGGTCCCTGATTGAGACCAAATTGCATATCAACTTTCTAGAGATGAGGGCAGGCTTGTTAGCGTTGCAGACCCTTCATGCCTTCCTTCCTCTGGGAACTATTGCAGTTCAGACAAACAACATGTTAGTGGTCTGGTACATCAACAAACAGGGGGGGGGGACCAGATCTTATCCTCTTTGTCATGAGGCCATGAGAGTGTGGGAATGGGCAATCTCTACCAACTGTCTTCTGGTAGCAACGCACATTCTGGGTCGATCCAACATTCTGGCGGACATGCTGAACAGCACTATCCTGAAGCCTTACGAGTAGTCTCTGAATCCTTCTGTAGCACAGCAGATCTTCCTCGAGTGGGGTTGGGCTTGCTGCGATCTCTTCGCATCTCCTTTCAGAGCAAAGTGCAGCAAGTTCTTCGCTCTGATCACCCCCACAGGGGGAATTCCCCAGGGACGCTCTGGTCTATGCTTGGCCTCCTGATCTTCTTTATGCTTATCCCCCGTTAACTCTCATGACAAAATTTCTCCAGAAGGCTTGCTGGTTGGGGGAGCAGAGTCATCCTCATTGCCCTATTCTGGCCTCACCAAGTATGGTTTTCCTTTCTTTGGTCTCATCTGATAGTTCCTCCTTGGATCTTGGATCACATACTGGATCTCATTTCGCACCCTTCGTGGGTTCCTCATCCAGACCTGGGCAGTCTGAAGCTCACTGCTTGGCTGCTCCAGTTCCCTTGATTGGTATAACTCCTGGTCTGTCTTCCAGTTCCCTTGATTGTTAGGACTCCTGGTCTGTCTTCCACAGTCAAAACTATTCTGGTGGCAGCTTATAAATCGTCTTTCAGAAAAATATACCATAGCAAATGGAAGCGTTTCTCCATCTCGGCTTCTCAGAGGGATTTGTTCCCTTTCACAGCTCCTGTTCCAGCAGTCCTTGAGTTCTTGGCATACATTTTCCAGCAGGGTGCCAGCTCATCTATTGTAAAAGTTCAACTGGCTGCCATTCTAATTTCCATGTAGGTGAGAACATGGCTTCTTTAGCTTCCTCCAGACTTTGCAAAACCTTTATTAAAGGTACCTTTCTTTTAAGACCCCCGGTTAAAGATCCTACCCCTCCTTGGGACCTTACCCTAGATTTACAAGCTTTGCATGCTCCGCCCTTTGAGCCTGCTGCTTCTGTGGATTTGAAATTTTTATCCTGGAAGGCAGCCTTTCTAGTGGCTATTACCTCGGCTAGTAGAGTGTTAGAACTCCTGGCATTATCTGTCAAACCTCCATATATGATTTTTCGTAAAGACAGGGTTTCACTTCGTACTTATCCTTCTTTTCTGCTGAAAGTGGCCTCAGAAACAAATATCAATCAGTCAATCAATCAGTTTATCTGTTTTCTTTCCAAATTTTCAGAATGGGGTGAATATAAATTGCATTTATTAGATGTACATAGACAGCTACATTTCTACTTACACAGGACTAAAGCCTATCGCAAGTCTGATCAGTTGTTTGTGTCCTTTGCTACTTCCTTTCTGGGCAAACCGGCTTCTAAGGTAACCATTGCCAGATAGATTTCCCTTTGTGTCCTTCAGGTTTACAAAGACAAAGGTTTGTCCCTTCTGGTTAGGGTAAATGCTCATTCTACCAGGTCCATGGCTACGTCAGCTGCCTTTTGATCTAGAGTGTCTTTGGATGATATTTGTTCGGCGACTACTTGGTCCTCATCTCATTCCTTTATTTCTCATTATAAATTGGACATGATTTCCAGGGGGAGAGCATCCTTAGGCTCCGCGGTGCTCCGGAATATCCTTCCATGAGGGCCACTCAAGGTTTTGGTAGCCGGGGACTCTGTCCCACAGGTTGATGATCAAATGAAGTCAACTACTTCAGATAAAGAAGTTATGTACTCACCAGAACGTTCCATCTGAGTAGTTAGACTTCATTTGTCATCAACCATCCCTCCCTCCTTCCCCTTGACCTTCTCATGTTTTCTGCATTGGCAGGCAGGAGGGAGCGACTTTGCAGCTCTCCTGTTTTTTATTTGTTAGTGAGGGTTATTGGATCGGGTTCATGTGAGGGGTATAGCAAACTCAATCTGAGGGAAGGAAGGAGATGGAGGATTATTATGGGTAAGGGGAGGAGCTTGGAGCTCAGATCAGATGCTGGTGAAGCTGCTGTCTCAGAACGGTCCAGATCCGACATCCCACAGGTTGATGACAAATGAAGTCTAACCACTCAGATGGAACGTTATGGCGAGTACATAACTTCTTTTTGCCATCTAACCCACGTCAGCACTGTCTTTAGTCTGCAGTATGGCACTAATTGTTAGTAGAACTTTGAGTCTGATTCACAGAAAACAAGAATCTTCTTAGTCATCTGGGTTGTTATAGCACCATTCTGGAGGCTTGTATCCTACTGTTGTGAGGCTCATTAATATTAGTACTCAGTACAGTCTGTGAGTTAAGGCGAAAGCAGTCAGAAACAGAATGAAGCATGGAATTGTCATGGTAACTGTTGTTATTAAGCTGTTATACCATAGGGTGGTGCTACATAAGGGACTTCTGAAACTACATGCTTCACTGAGATGTCAAACTTAAGAATAATTTATTTGTGGTGCAGACGTGTAGCTATTTGGAAAAAAGCTGGTGAACCTTTTCTGATTGCTGGCTTCGGATATCAGTTGGATGGGGACATTATGTTAAGCTTCATTTGCATTATATACCCCTTTTACTTTGATGTCTGGGCTGTTATAAATGGATAATGTAATAAACTTAGAGAACACTTTCCATGTTTTAAGAAACAAGAATTAATAATATGTAGGAGGTATAGCATGATTAAGCAGGTATCTTTTATGTAAAAACTCATATACCATAAATTAAGAACTATTATTTTGTTATCTGTTTGAAATGCCTAGCAATGGTCCCTGATTTGGGTATAACTGTATCTTGAGCATTTATATGATTATACATGCATGCATATATATTTATGGGAGCTGATATAATGACTGAAACCCCCTAATGTCAGTGTCTGTTTTGTTGACACACAAGTTGACAGAACAGATGTTTGGCAGGTATACAAGATCAACAGTCACCAAGTTTGGGGAATATGCCCCTTTCCTGGTGATTGTGCAGTCTTGGAGTTAATATAAAAATTTAGCAGTGAATATGGGTGGGGGGTGCACCTCTCACATGGGTATGGTAGCTTTTTCCCTACAAAAACATTGTTTTTACAATTTTTTTGTTCTTTGGCTTGCATTCTGCGAGGGTATTCTTTCCGCATGTATACAGGTATGTTGACATTTTTCTGTGTATAAATTTGTTTATTTGTTTATTCTGTCTGGATGCAGAGCCCCTTTACTTGGCAGACCTTGGGGAGAAAAGCTTCACAAAAATGAAATTATATGTGACATGAAAACACAGTTGTGTTTTTTTATAACAATGGTTTAGAAGCAAATAATGAAAATCTTTCACAAAAGCTGTAAGTATACAATTTAACACATAACATCTGTAATCCCATTTAAAGTATTTATGCAAAATTATGTCTTCTTGAATTCGGTGGTAATTATGAGCAATATTTTTGTTCAGAAGATAATTATTTTGAATACAATGTAATCTTTGGCTGCCAGTCTAATGGAATGGCCTTCTGAACAGATGTTTGATTACCTGCATTTTCATTGCCCACAGCAGCTTTGCTACCTACCCCAATTATCAGGGCTAGATCCAGCACAAGAAGCCCCGGGCAGCTGTATAGGACTCAGTGCTGGTTTCAGGGTCGGACCTGGCCTAACAGCATTTGCTAAAAAAAGTCCTAAGCTTTTAAAAAGTCTTTCTACTGGAGCACTTAAAAACAAATGAGTACTTGCCTGGCTGCTATGTGCAGTCAGTGCTTTGAGACAGTGAGAGATGCCCAGCATTGGCACAAGTTTTTGCAGTCTTACAGAGACAGCCAGGATATTCTCACAGCAAGGTGGAGTGCTGCAGGATTTTTTTATTTTCTTTACAACAAACCCAAGCCTTGCATGCTTTACAGTAGCAGCCAAATGTCCAAAATACAGCATACTCTTGCAGCAAGATGGAGTGCTGCACCAGTTTTTTTTTTTACAACAAATCCATTCCAAGCCATGCATAGCAAATGCACTGGGAGATGCTTTACAGCACTAGCAGCCAGATGCATCCTGGGAGCTTATTTATTTAACCTGATGGAGTTTCATGGAGTAATGGTTAGGTGTGCGTATGAACACAGCAGTGCTACATGAGCTTATTTTTCACCAAGAAAAGAAAACCAACAGATTTGCCAGGACTAATGGGTACGTGTGTGTGTGTGTGTGTGTGTGTGTGTGTGTGTGTGTGTGTGTGTGTGTGTGTGTGTGTGTGTGTGTGTGTGTGTTTGTGTGTGTGTGTGTGTGCACACACCATCACTCTGGGAATTTATTTCTTTAAAAAGAAAAGAAATCCAGTAGATTTGCAGGATTCAGATAGTGTGTATGTAAAATGACACAGTTGCATAGTCAAACACTGTATCTTATGTATGGGAAACAAGAGCCTTCATCCTCCACACCAACTGCCACACTACCATTAACTTTTTTGTTGTTGTTTTCTTTGATAAGTCACTGAGGATTGCAGTCAGTTACGGTCAGTCATTAAAGTTTCATAGTTTTTCTGGTTCACAAAATACAGTTGATACAAAGCCTTTTGTTCACTTAACATTTTAAGTGATTTAGAGTACTCTGCTCTTACCTGTCTCCACTTTTGCAGAACATCTAATTTTGCTTCATATTTATGCCCTGTCCTTGAACAAGTCTGTTAACCAGGCAGTACTTTGGAGCAAATGGAAATTTGAGCTAAGCACCTCAATGGTCCCCGGAACTGGAAGCCTAGCAACTACCTGTGAACAAGAGTAAATATTGTATAAAGAAGGAACTGGATTATAACTAATAGGAACATCATCATATGAGCTATGTTCTTTAGATGTGATCCTTGGATTTCTTGTTCTTTTGAACATTGATAGTGCATTGAATAAGTTGGATACATGAGATCTGAGTAAATGTTAATATTTTAACCATGAATGCATTTTTAATTTAGCTTGTTTTTTTAGGCACATGGGTGTAAAATACACTGTTTGGGTTACAATTGTTTGCCTAGAAGATGAGTAAGGCTATGAGCTGTTAAGGATCTGCTTCCGTGTAGGAGATGGTTTGATTCCCTCAGCCTTCACTTGTCTTGTATGTAAGTCTGCCAAGTTACTTCAACAGACAGTACTCTTGGGCTGCTCCTGAAAGGGGCACTTGTGTCATATTGTTAGCAAATGCGTTATACATTTGTCTTTTGAATTCCTGCACCCTTTACATAAGTGCTAATTAGTACTTCACTATATGCTATCTGAGTATGAATCTCAGTTCATCTCTTGTAGTCTGATGGGTTGCCAGATGCATTTTCTTTAAATGCGAGTTTCAGGAGAAGACAAATTTAGAGTTTCTCATGCTAAGACTTTTTCATTGTGAGGATATTTTGTTTAGAAAAATGGATGTCATTCTATCATTGTTTCTTTTCTCTAAAATTTGAAAATTTCTGAATTAAAATGAAATAACCGTGATCATTATAAAAGTAAAGAAGAAAGTAGTATGTACGCTGACATAATAATTGTAAATGTAAAGAAGAAAATAACATGCCAATTGATAGGTTTGAACAGTGTTGATGGCAAATGGGGAGATACACCCAAGTAATAGACTATTGATATGGCTGACAAGGGCCTGATTCTTTATTCTGCATAGGGCCTTATTTGTCTACATCCAGATTCTAGAGGTATATTCTGAAACAACAGAGCATTATTATACATTCAAGTATGTTAAACCTGTACTGAGTAATATCAGAGGGGTTAGGTAGTCTTGATGACAGAGAAGACAAAGGGAGGTCTGGGCACATGGGTTCATAGGTAGGTACTAGGCTATTGGCCCAAGGGCCTAAGTAAGCCTAGCCAACAAGGTTCCCTGGCTTATGCCACCCAAGAAAGTTAATTTCCTGTGCCCCTGTCGAGCAGAGCCACAGAAGTGATCCTTGGGGTGTATTTCCTATTTCCCATACACTCATCAAGATTTTTCTTGAAGAGTGCTAATGAGGAATTTTGCTTGACATAGCTGGGTAGCTTGTTCCAGAGTATAGAAAGTCTCTGGGACAGGAATCTATCCCTCCAGCATGTCCTGTGTATTGTGGTAACAAGGTTAGGTAGCTTGGAGGGATTGGGATTTATTTAGGTGTAGCATGTTCAACAGCTCTGGGTTTAACATAGCTTTATATGTTAGGCAGAGATCTCCTCAGAGTAGGCGATATGCTACAGAGTAAAGCTGGAGTTTTTTGAGGCAGTCAGTGTAGGGCATCTGTTTGAGGCCAGTAATTCTCTTTGTGAGGTACTTCTGTGGCCTTTCCAGCTGCTGCAGATGTCTTGTGAGGTGCATTCCAAAAGGGACATTGTACTCTATAATGGGTCTAATGAGTGCCGAGTAGAGGGGAACAATTACCTCTTTTTTCCTGAATGAGAACTCTTTTGTGATGAGGTGTGCCACATAGAATTTCCTGACTACTGTGGTGATGTTATTATCAAAGGAGAGACTGCTGTCCACCTGGGTCCCAAGGTCTCTTATCACACATTTGGCGTTAAGTAGACTGCCGTTTATGTGGTAGTTCATGGGTACAGAGTTTTTACCAAAGGGAATGACAATGCAATTTTTGACATTGAGCTTGAGGCCATGCCTCTGACACCAGGCATCTGTCTCAGTCAGGCCCTTCTGTAGGATGTCCACATCATTTGGGGACTTGAATATGGCTCCTAGCTTGCAGTCATCTGTGAACTTCATTAGCCAGAGGGCTTCTGTGTTAGCCTGTACTTCAGAGAAGTAGATACCAAACAGGAGAGGTCCCAAGACTGAACCCTGTGGTACTCCACTTGTCACTGGTTTGAAGTCAGACTTGGAGTCTGTAACTTTTACAGTGTAGGTTCTGTCAGTGAGCCAGTTGGCAACCCATGTTGTGATGCAGGGATTTATACCTAGTTTAGTGAGTTTAGCTATAATTCCAGAATGGGGGATGGTGTCAAAAGCCTTGGCGAGGTCAAGATAGGCTGTGTGAACCACCTTATCCTGGTCTACAACTTTCGTGACTGCCTCAAAGAAGTCGATCAGGTTCAGAAGGCCTGATCTGACTTTCACAAACCCAAACTGGGTGGAGTCCAGAGTTTGTAGGTTACCAATGTCTTTGTTTATGAGTTCCATGATGATATGTTCCATGGTCTTGCAGACCAGGCTCATCAGGCTAATAGGGCGATAGTTCCTATGATTAGTGGTGGCTCCCCCTTTGTAGAGTAGGATAACTGTTGCTGTGCACCATTCAGTGTGCACAAAGCCTGACGTGAGAGTACGATTGAACAGGGTGCTTAGGTGGGGAGCCAGTTCATTCTGAAGTTCGTGTAAAACGTAGCCTGGGATGTTGTCCAGTCCCATGGATGCTGTGTTTTTGGTTTTAGAGAGTGCAGCTTTTACCTGCATAGATGTGATTACAGGAACTCTACATTCTTCCTGTATAGATATGGGCCCTTTAAGGGGTGAGAGGGGGGGTAAAGTTAGCACTGAACTTATCTGCCAGTATGTTGGCAATATCAGTTAGTTATGTAATTTTCGTGCCGTTGTGCTGTAACTCAGAGCAGATCTGGGTGTTGCAATTGAGATTCTTGACATAGCTATAGAATGCTTTGTGATTGTCCATAGAATCAGTGGCAATTTTGCTTTCATAGCTAACTTTGGAGGATCTTGTAAGGGATCTCAGCTTCTTACTGAGGCTGACCAGGGAGCTCCCCCACTCATGGGATTAAACTCTCTCTCTCTTGCAACAGTTTCTTCCTTCTGTTGGAGAGTTTGTTTATGGCAGGGGGACCACCAGATTGGCTTCATTTTTTTGGAGGATAGTGTCTTGGTTCTGTTTGGGATACCATGATCCATGCACTCATGTAAGTGCTTATAGAGTGCATTTGTGTAGGATTCAGCAGTCATAACTGTGTTGTCCATCTACATGGGTGTCATGAAGTTTGCCACTTCTGTCTTAAGAAGCATGAAGTTAGCTTTGGAGAAATTTTTTACCATGGTTTCCTTAATGGTGGGTGGGGGCGGGATGCAGACATCTAGGGTGATTAGGTTATGGTTGGATCTGACCAACAAGGAGTTGATTTCAGGTGTGGAACACTGGTCATTCATGTTGGCAATGACTAGGTCTAGGATATTGTTGCCCCTGGTGGGGGTGTGGATAAGTTGATCCAGGGCATTGGAATTTATGAATTCCAGAAAGTGTTGAGCAAAAGAGTTGGTACATGAGTAGTTTTCCCAGTTAATGGTGGGGTAGTTGAAATCGCCCATTATTAGGGTGTTTGGTTAAACCCTAATATTTTCCAGTATATCAAGAAAAGAGGAGTGGGAATCCTGGGGCATGATGGGTGATCTGTAGCAAGCTACAATTTGGATTGCAGTTTTGCCCAGAGTTAGTTGCACTTGGATAACCTCTGTTGCATTATGCTGCACAACTAGCCTGGAGGTGTGGATATCCTTAATGAATATGGACACACCTCCGCCTTAGGTGTTCTGGTCCAGGTCAGATGGCCGAAATGTGTTGTATGAGTTATAGCCAGGTAATGCAGGGGTGCTTTCTAGAGCCTTGAACCAGGTCTCAGTCACTGCACAGACATCGATGTTCTCCATTTTAAGGAGTGCCTGTAGGTGTCTTGCAAGCATGTATGGGCCATTCCCAAAATCAACATATTGTGTACAGCGATATTTCTGATTTTTATATAAACTGTGGGTGCTTGAACAAAAGCTGATGCAGCATTTATATTGTCCTTAATTATTTTGCTTTATTCATTGCACTGTGGAATGGATTAATTCATTTGTAGGCTTGGATTGTGTAATATGGACTAAACATTTTGCATTTAGTAATACATTTGCAGTATTTTCTTTACACATTCCATCAATTGCAAAGGAGTTGATATTTGTCAGGTAGTATAGTCTGCATTATTTAGAGTGATGATCAGAACCATCTGATCTTCAGCTTCCATTATGTAGTCATCGTTGCTTATTGCTGTGGTACAGTCTTTGCTACAAGACTGGATTGCAAAGGATTTCTGCATTTCATAAAACATGTTACTCTGGCAGATAGCACAGATGACTAAAGCTCCAACTTCTTAATGAGATGCTTCCTGTTGCAAGGGTGCATGGTTTAAATCTTTTCACCTTCATTTAAATCTTGTGTGACATTGAGCAAGTCACTTAACCAGAAAGTACTTTGTTGTATTTGGAGAATTTGGGCTAGGAACCTTAAAGGTGCCCAGGACTCCATGCCTGTATCTATGAACCTGTTGTCTTTATTTGCCAGCCATTCCCAATTGCATAGCTGATCCATTTAAGGAAATGTCATGACAATATCACCAGCAAACCATTTTTTAATGCAACATAGGCAATTTATTCTTCAAGGACAGCAGGCACCATATTCCTAAATGAAGCACTGAAATGTAAAACTCTTTGTCAGCAACAAACTTTGCATTAATAATACTTCTCTTTAATATAGAATTAATCAGATGATTCTTCTGCAGAGATTATGCATGTGACTTAGCATATGTTATTGAGTGGTTAATATTTCTTATGCTGTCAAATACTCTTCTCTTTAAACTATGCTACATGTGGCTAGATGTTACTATATGATGCCAGTGATTGTTATACAATTTCATGGAGTTCATCCAAAGCAACCAATAAAGTATATGTAAGTTATTTATATATTCATAACAATAAGAGCTGGATATAATAAACAAAGTATATAACTGCTGGTGGGGGTGTAGGCTCTCTGTGAATGAAAGTATCTTCATGTTGTTATCATCTACCTGGTCATTTTTAAATAGCCTTTAATCTAGCTTTGCAGGACTACTGTGTGTATATGTGTAAATTAAGATGGAATACTTAAACTACAGTGTATGTGAAATACATTTAAAATATGTTGCTTGGGTCATTATTATTTTTTTTTAATTGACTCTGACATTTGAGAACGATGCAGTCAACAATGTAGCTATAATTGCTGGGTTTGGGAGAAGTCTGTGGATAACAATGACCCTGATGAGCTGATAAACTTAAAAGTTATTGTTCTTTGTAGGACTAGTATGCATTCATGTAAAGCATATTGGAATGTTTTACTGTGGCTATTTTTACCACAACAAAACATGATGTACACATACCGATATAGATGGATTATAGTCAGAGCAGTTTGTCTTTTTTTTAGTTGAAATGTTCTGAATGGATATTTTTGTCATTGTTGGTTCATATAATTTATTCCCCTGCTTACTGGAAAAATGTCCAAAACACCAAATTTAAAATGCACTCTAACAGATGTTGCTGTATTATTATTATTATTATTGAATAATGAACACATGCATGTATGCACAGTCATAAAAATGTATGCAGGAGGACCCATAAGTGGAAAAGAGCCCATGGACCAAGGTACACTGCATCTACCACTAGCCAGATGCATTTTCAATGAATGCGAGTTTCAAGAGAAGAGAAGTTTCTATTGCTCATGCTAAGTCTGTTGTTATTGTGAGACTTTTGCTTTGTGTAGCACATGGCCATCTGCATTTGTGTTCTAAAAATGTTGAAATAAAAGTTGTAAATTAAATCTAAATGTTTCTAAAAGTAAAGATGAAAATTGTATGTACAGTGACAGGTTTGAACAGTGGTTTTGGTAACTGAGGATAAATGGGGAATGAGTAGTCCATTACTCTGCCTAGCACCCCATTTGACGATAATTCTGCTCTGCCCATTAGTGGCCCATTTGTTCACACATTCTAGCCAGTGTACTTTCACTGATCACCGCATGGAGGTTACTTGTCTTTCAGGAGATTATTTCTTTTTATGACCACTCTTACTGCCAGTGTAGGGGTGTGTGTGTGTGTGTGTGTGTGTGTGTGTGTGTGTGTGTGTGGAGGGGAGGGTGAGGTAAAACTTGAACAGAAGATGGACAAACCTCTAGATGGTGTGAATTTTTTCACTTCTTGTTGTTGTGTCTTTTGGCTTTCCCCGGTTAGGGGTCGTCACAGCAGAACTCCGGTCCGCTAATGATTGGCAGTAGATTTTTATGTGTCAAGTTGCCAGCTCTGACGCACAACCTTCAACGAAGGTACGCCCATTCGCGCATGTCTCCACACAGAAGACGCTATAGCTGAGAATCGAACGGAACAACGTCTTACTGCCAGGCGACAGCACTACCGCAGCACCACCACCGCAGTATATGGTGTAAGATTCTAATTTCTGGGTTGCTTCTGCACATTAAGGTGCAGTGCATTCAAATGTTGGATGTACTGGTGCTTCTATACCTTCTGTGCCGTCTTACCACATGCTGTTGTCATGGGAACATAGTTGACATGTTGTGTGCCCGGGGTTAGTTAGTCTTCTGCTTTCCACCAAAGAATGTGCCTGTCAACTGCAACCTGAGATAGGAGAGCTGTTCATTGGCCAGTCAGTCCTACCTCTCCTGACCAGTTTCTAAGGTTCCAGGTTTGGTACACACAATTCTGTCATCTACAACAATCTTTACAGTAGTGGGGATAGCTATGTACGGTTTGCATTTACTTAGGTACTGGGCCTCCCTTTTTTATCTTAGTAACTAAACTTTTCTAGTAGATCGAGATTAACTGTAGTAATGTTGAGCCTTTCTTCGCTGTAGGAAAATGCTTTGTGCTTAATTCAAAGTCAACAACCATGGTATACAAAATGTAAGCATGTATTCTGCCTTGCTGTATTGCCTTCTTCTTCATTTAAAACATATGTCCAATCTACAGATTGTGTACTCTAATACTGCCTTTATCTTTCAAATGACTATAACTGCTTTGAAATGTTCTTACTATGTAACTGTTGTATTTGCTTATTTATAATAGTTGACATACTTGTTTACAATTGTTTATGCAACAGAAGTTTTCTCCTCACAAGCCTTGTGTAGTTGGGCTGCAGCTGATTGGGATAATCTAATCAATAAAGACTAATTAATAAAATGCCAGCTAGCTGGCTAGACAGGCATGCGCATTGTGAGGTTCCAATAAAGGTCAATGTCTGGTCTTTATAAATGTCCTTGCAGCATGAATGGCAAAAACAGATGCAGATATGGCTGTGATTATGCATCACAGTTATGCATTAGAATTCAATTAGCTTGACATGTGACCAAAATGTTTAAGATGCTGAACTAAGCTGGATTCACTAACTAGTTGCATGTATTGTAGGGCATCTTGTTATACATCTTACACAAAATATGTCTGATTATGATCCAGAGATGTAGTCTGTGTCGAATCTACAATTTAATGCTACCACTAAAGCTGTTTGCCAGTATGCAGATCTCATCATCAGAGTTACAGAAATGTAGTTTAGTTCTCCAGTGATATGATCTCCATTATTTACAGTGAAATGGTAAGGGTAGCACATGGGCCAGTTGCACTCCAAAATATCCCTCCATTCTTCATTTACTTTGGGCAGCTGTCTACTGCCAGAATTATACAAAAACATCTTAGCTCACTGGCGACTGTGCAGGTAGAATAGGGTAGGAAGATGTATGGGCACTCACTGTCATGCACCTGATATTAGAGCACAACATGTGCCATGCAACCCCACCCTATCTGCTTTGCCACTTGTCTCTCATTGTTAGAGCAGCATTGGCCTGTGCAATATTTACCTAGCACCTGTACACACCTCAAGGAATGTGAAAATGATATTCTAATCTTTGAGTTTCTCAAGAGTTGCTCAGTTCTCTAGGCTTGCACTTTTCACAAATGGCTGATTCAGCATATACAATTGACTGAGTCAGACAGAGGTGATATATCTATCTGTGCATTTCTTTTGGGGTAACTCATGTGCAGAAAGGATGGTCAAAGGCAAAAAGATTTATTTATTTACTCTACTTTATTTATAAATAAAGAAATCCAAGTCATTGCGAGCCACACGCTGTAGTGAGCTAAACCTCGCCACAACAATAAATAGAACATGCTGGAGGGATATATTCCTGTCACAGAGACCTCCCCATGCTTTGGAACAAAATTCCAGATTACATCAGGCAGAGCTCCTCACTAACACTCTTCAAGAGAAACCTTGACGAGTGGATGGGTAACAGAAAATACACCCCTGGGATCACTTCATTGGCTCTGCTTGATAGAGGATCAGTTAATTAATCAATGGGGTGGCGAAAGCCGACACACTCTGGCTAGGCTCATAAATGCCCTCAGGCAGATAGCCTAGTACCTACCTATGAACCTATAAAGTAATGTATACACTGAGGATGGAATATAGATAGCAGTTGGTTATAACACAGATATTTGTGTGCTTTGATGAGAGATTGCCATGGAAGGTGTATGTGCTGTTTATGTCATTGAACATTTGTCAGTCTTGTGATATATACTGAGCATGCAGTCCTATGAAAGGATGCCAATTCAAGTTCAAGTTTAATATAGTGCTTTTTTATTTAAGCACTTTGCAAATTAAACCATTTTAAAACAATAAAAATGAGCAGTTAAATAACTAAAGCTATGTAATAGTTTACAAAGAAAATTATTGCTAAGTAAACTAAATTACACTGTGGCTAAACAATGCCACACTATTCAAAAATGTAGCCTGACAAAATTGTAATGTTTTAACATGGTTACATAAACGTCTTCTCATATAGTACAAGAAATAGTTGTTGTTGCAAAAAACTGCATCAGATAAACTCAAGGAGCCAATATCTGAGTCCAGCATAAAACCATGTCCCAACTTTCTCAGCAAACAAACTTCTGCCTTTTCCCCACAAAAACAAGATATATTTTAGGTAAGTGAACATCATCATAATCATCATCAACTCCCTTTTTCCCATTTTCTACATGGGGTCAGTGTGTCATGTCAACTATTGCTAGCTCTATCGATACAATGCCACTCTCATGCCATCTTCAACAGTCACGTCTGAATGTCTCAGGTCTTTTCTCACATAATTCATCCGCCTGTTTGCTGGATGCCCTCATTTTCCTTTTTCATGTTTCCTGTCTGTCCCAAATCTTCTTTACCAGATTGTCTTCTGCTTTTCTGCACTTGTCCCCAAACTGTTGTCATTTGTTCTCTTTGATCTTTTCTGCAGTTGGAACTACTTTGGCTTCTGCTCTAATGTCCTTATTTCTTCTTCTGTCCCACAGTGTGCATCTTAGCATCCATCTCAGGCACTTCATTTCCATCACCTCTAGCTTCCCAGAGTGCTCTGCCTTTTCTGCTCATGTTTTTGTATCATACAGAAGTACTGGTTGCACCACTATTTTATATGCCTTACTTTTCAGATTTGTTGGTATTTTTCTGTCATACACTACTCCTGACACTCTGTGCTAGTTGGCTACAACCCTTTTGGTTCTAGTTTTGACTTCCTCATTCAGACTTCCCTTCTCCCCAAACACCACTCCAGGATACTTGAAGCTGTTAACTTGTTCCACTATTTTCCCTTCTGTCTCAATTTTCATCTTCTTCTGATTTCACCCATTTGCTGTCATGACAACTATCTTATCTGTACTCAGTTTCATCCTATGTGCTTTTAGTTTTTGCATTATATTCTCCTATCCTTTGCTGATGTTGTTGCTCAGATTTTACCTGTAATGCCACATTGCCTGCATAGAGCAACTTTGTTGTTCTAGCCCCTTTGACCTTAATACTAATGCAGTCTATCACTGGTATGAACAGCAGTGGGCTCAGAGCTAAACACTGATTCACACCCACTCCAACCAGAACCCTTCAGTGAGACTGAACAGTTATTACTTGATTTACTGGGTTCTTCTATATAGCCTGCACTAATTATACCAATGTTTTTGGAATCGCAGGCTTGCCTAAATCTACTTTCTTGGGACCTTGTCATATGCTTTCTCCAAGTCAAGGAATGCCCAGTTGGACTCTTTCCTCATCTCTAGCTTTTTCTCAATTATTTATCTCACTGCAAACACTGGGTCAGTTGTGCTGCATTCTGATCTTAATCCAGACTACTAATTTACCTTCTTACGTTCACCTGTTCTTTTTATTGGTTTATCAATTACCATCTCCAGAACTTTCATGCAATGTGATAGGAATTTGATACCTCTATACTGCCCACAGTTATGAATGCCCCCTTTGTTCTTGAACACTGGCACTAATATGTTTATTTTTCAGCCATCTGGGATATGCCTTTCTCTTCATACTGCTATGAGTAACCTCAAGAGCCATTTCTCCCCTATCTTACCCAACATCTTTATCTGCTATGAGTAACCTCAAGAGCCATTTCTCCCCTATCTTGCCCAACATCTTTATCATATCTGCTGTGACCTTATCTGACTCAGCTGCTTTTCCTGGTTTCTTTTATCTTTGTGCTGTTCTTACTTCTTCTAGGGTGAGTTCCTCTGTTTCTTTCATTGTAGACTGCATCTAAGACAGTACAGCTTCTGTGGGGGGTTTCTTCGTCTACTGGAACTAATCCTTCCATCTGCCTTTGATGTCCTGTGGACTGGTAAACAGATAGTTGCTGGCATTCCTTATGAAATGTTTCTAACTTCTTTATCTTTCTGTCTTTGCCTTGCAACCTGACAGAGTTTCTTTGTGCTACCTACTGAGTCATTTTCCAGGAGATGATAGAGTCCCTCTGATGCCTTGCTTATTGCTATTGCAACTCATCTCTTAGCCTCTTTGTTAGCTAACCAGTATTCCTACTTAACCTGCACTGTCATTTTTATCTCCCACTTTTTTCTGCACTCCTTCTCTCTTTTAATGAATTCCTGGACTTCTGCATTCAACCACCGGCTTTCCTTATGTACCTTATTTCCATAGCTTGCTCAGACACATAGCTGCTCTATATTTATCACACATGTGTTTTTGAGGTACTGCCTTTTGTCTTCAACTCCACCTATTTCCTCTTCTTCCTAAGGTGCTAACTCTTGTGCTTTCTATCTAATCAACTTACAGGTCTTCAGCCTAGTCTCTGTTTACCTAGAGCCTTCTCTTACCACTGCTTGCAGCTGATAGAGGCAACATTTGGTTTATGCTGTCAGCCAACTGTTTCATTGAGAATGACTTTGCAATCTCTAATTTTATCCCAATGCCCTTTTCTTACAAGGAGAAAGTCAACCTGAATTGCATGATGACTAGTCTTGTATGCGATCTTGCACTTGTCTGTTTTGCTGAACCACGTGTTGGCCCCCATCAAGCCATTTGCCAGACAGAAGTCTAAAATGGCCTGTCCTTCTTTATTCCTGTTGCCCCACACATGTGGACCAGGCAGTCCTCATATCCTGTTCTGTCTATCCCAAAATATGCATTCAGATCACCCATTATCAACACCAATTCATGTTTTTCTGTTTTACGTAGTAGGCCCTGCAACTTCTGCCTTAATGTACTCTTTTCCTAACTATCTCAACCCTGATGTGGGGCATAGATTGTGATTATGAATACTGCCCTATCTTTACAGTGGGGTCTGATTGCCATAAGTTTGTCACTAATTATGATGGCGTCCCTCACTATCTTTTGAAACCTCTTCCTCACCTCTGTCCTCCTGAATAGTAGGCTCTGGATCCCAAGTCAAGTGGCTTTGTTCTTTGTGCACTGCCCTTCCATCTTGTCTGCTGGATCCATGTGATGTCCAGACTCCTCCTTACCATCATGTCATCCACTTTCAAGCTGCATTCTGCAGTGAAGTCACACTAAGTGTAGCAATTTTTAGTTCATGTTTGCTTTTTTTTTTTTTTGGCAAATGGTCACTTGCTGGCCAGTAGCTTATTGACCCACGACAGCTGGGCTTTTTGGTGGGTACACACTGGCCAACAGGGATGCATACACCCTTTGCACTGTTAGCATGGGTCCCTGGCATATATTGGAATAGGCTAGGTTCTCAACCCACTTATCGCCAGCAAATGCCCATGCCCATTTGGCAACTTTGGTCGACACAAACAAATTACCTAGATCCATATTTTACACTAAGTGACTAATCTTGACACAGTCCTTGTTTGTGATCTGTGTTCCCCTATCCTGTGGATGTTGCAAACCATAGTTGATGTCCAAAGGGGTTGGTCTATACAACTCTTTTCCCTATACACACCACCTAGAGTCTGTGCAGCTGTCCACAACGCCATTCTTTGGTACTTTGATGTGGAAACAGTATATTTTTGGGAGGTGGGAGAAACCTCACAGAAGCACAGGGAGAACATGCAACCTCCATACAGGTTCTGGATGGAGGTCATGATTGAACCTTACCCCATGTGCATGGGAGGCAAGGACCTTAACTGTTATGCCAACTGGTCTTTTTGTGTTCAGTGCACATGACAAATAAACTGGGCATACAAACAATATGCAAACATTTAGCTGCTAACAACAGATTCTGCTTAGAAACCAGGAATGATTAAGTCACCATACAGTTTCATAGATAGTCTTACTGTCTCAGGCTACCAAAACCCAGACTAAGAGCCAGTTGATAACACTTATGACTCCCATTTCTCTATTCTCCGCTCTTCATTTTTTGTTCTTCTTAGTCCAAAAATAATGCGTAACCGCTATCCAGCAGACTACTTTTAAAAAGTACTGTTTCAGCTAGGGCAAAATCACAGCTCTGATTGCCATCATTAGTCAGCTTCTCTCATTGATGTAGTCAGTATATCACACCATTCTAGCAGTGTTGCGGTAACCAAGCACCATCCACAAACAAGTCAAAATGGTTGATTAGCTTACCAAATCAAATTATGCAAAGTAAGAATATTCAAGTAAATCCCATTAAAATAACCAAAAACCTATAGAGATCTTGACAGTCTGAGAGCCTTCTGTCCCTGTTGTCAGGAGCATAACTGCATCACTTCCATTCTTACATATTTATTTCATCAAATCACAAAATCTACAATATCCCAAACAGATCTATTGTATAAAGAACAAATCCCAATGGAAAGCTGAAAGCTTTCCTAGAGAAGTCCTACTCATACAGATATAACATGAAATGTAGGCTATACATCTCTGTATACAGATGCAAATAAATGTATACTGTGCACCCTTATACTACAATATTCTAACTCCTGTGTCACAGTAATCTGACAGAAAGGAAATACATTAAAACCAGGTATTTTTTCTGAGTGGTTGTGTAACCTTCAAGTTAAGAAATTCGCCTATTAAGTTTCTGATGTTCACCTTGATGAGGTATCATATCACTGAACTGAAATCATTGGCAGCTTAACCAGTAAAAAAAGTAAACGTGTTTTGCAGAGGCAAGCCCACACCTGCACCCTTCACATTGGAGGCAAGCACCCCATGCTAACCAAATGTATATATACCAACTCCATACCCATAGCAGCATAAATACAGAGGAAAGGGAACCCCCTCTCCTAAAACAAAAGGAATGACTTCTGTCACACACTTAGAAACTTTACTGGCAGCGATTTCTAATGAACAGCTGCAATCATGGAGTTCAGCATTGAATTCACCACTGAGAACCTTATTCACTTTATGTTTGATGATATATAGAGAAACCAACCTAAGACTATATTAAAAGGGCATGTATGAAGTTGTAATGTGGACTTATTTATTTATTAACTGAAACTGTAGCTTGCAGATATATATGCCAGTTACTGTTATATTTCATTTATTTTATTAGCTTGGTGGATTTTCAAATAAAGTTAACTGTTGTATTGCTGTAGCCCTTGCCACCATTGCAGAAATGTGTATTTATTTGTTACTATTATTTATATTTACATATTTTAGCACATATACATTTAAATTAATTTCTTAAGATAACCGGTACTTTTTTTTACTGGAAGCTTTTGTTTTTTGCTTGTTGGTAAAAACTTTTCCTTGCAGAAAACCATTAAAATGCACAATGTAATCTCAGTTTGTGTGCCTAATTGCATTGCAATTATGGAATACTGATACTTAAATAATATACAGCTGCAGTTACATTTAATGTTTGGTGTTCTTATGTTGTAGAACATAGGGAAATTTGGCTAGATGGCAGAGAATACATCACATGACGTGTATATATCTAGTATAACATCAACTCCCTTCAAGACTTGAATGTAAGACTGTTTGGCAGGCATGTTTTGGCATTTCAAATGTTGTCACCCTGGCATGTAATTCTAGATTTCCCCCGTGCCATCCAGACCAAATTATAATTTATTCACGGTGCATGAATTTGTGCCATATGACACACAACAGCACTTTTACAGGACATATTCTTTATGACTCCCATGACTTAACATCTCAAAGCATGTTAGAATCTAGTATAGTTATATACAAAGTACTATGGAATGTGTTCACCATTTTTAATGTATCTTCTTTCTTATGTTCTATTAATTTTTTTGCAAGTCTTAAATATTACCTGAGATACAAATACTGCCATGATCTTGGTTACAGTCTTTGTAACAGAGCATGGGAGTTATGGTATATTTATGCAGTTTTGTTTCTTAGAGAGATTGTTCAATTTATTTGGAGAGAAAGGTTCTCTATTTGAATTAAAGTCCACCTATAACTGATTTCCATTAACAGGCTGACTTAGGTCAACCTGTATTGTGGTGCAATGGTATTCTATAATGTAGACAGAAATTAACTCTAATTGCAAATAATTAGTAATATATATATATATATATATATATATATATATATATATATATATATATATATGTATATGTATACATACACACACACACACGCACACACACACACTATATATATATATATATATATATATATATATATATATATATATATATGGATCAATGTCAGTTACCATAACATGGAGTTGCAAAACGGTGAGATGGAAATGATTCATTCTCCAGATCTTGTTTGGGGGTAGCTCTTTTCTTCCACCTTTCTCCTCGGCCACAGTGACCACGGATGCTTCCCTGCTAGGGTGGGGGAGCACTGCTCGGGAATGACAGTCCAAGGCACGTGGTTCCCCTATGAGACCAGATTACATATCAACATTCTGGAGATGAGGGTGATGCTTCTAGTTGCAGGCTCTCCATGCCCATCTTCCCCCAGGGACGATTACTATCGAGATGGACAATATGTCTGTGGTCTGGTACATCAACAAACAGGGGGGAAACCAGGTCTTACCCTCTATGTTGTGAAGCCATGAGACTGCGGGAGTGAGTAATCTCCACTGGACGTTTTCTGGTGGCAACGCACATTCCAGGGAGGTCCAACATTCTAGTGGACAGGCACAGCAGGTCTAGCCTGATGCCTTACAAGTGGTCTCTGAATCCTTCAGTAGTGAAACAGATCTTTCTCAAGTGGGGCCAGCCTTGCTGCAATGTTTTCACCTCTCCTTCCAAAGCAAAATGCAGCAAGTTCTTTGCTCTGAACTCTCCACCGGGGGAAGGCCTTAGAGATGCTCTGATTCATGCTTGGCCCCTCCTCTTCCCTTGATTCCAAAATTCCTTCAGAAAGCTCACAGGCTTGGAAGCTTAGTTATCCTCATTGCCCCATTCTGGCCTCGTCAAATCTGGTTCCACTTTCTGTGGTCTCATCTGGTGGCTCTACCATGGACGTCGGATCCAGTTCTGGATCTTATTTCTCATCCTTCAGGGATTTCCCATCCAGACCTGAGCACTCTGAAGCTCACTGCTTGGCTGCACCAGTTCCCATGATAGTCAGGACACCTGGCTTATCTTCACCTGTCAAAAGGATCCTGGTGTTGGCTCATAAGTCTTCCACCAGAAATGTGTACACCAGCAAATGGAAGTGTTTTTTTATCTGGGCCTTGCAGTGTGCCCTAGATCCCTTCACTGCCCCGGTTTCTGCAGTTTTGGAATTTTTAGCAGGGATCTTTCAGCAGGGTGCCTGTTCTTCTACAGTCAATGTTTAACTTGCAGCAATTTCTAATTTTAATGTAGGTGATAATATGGCTTCCTTAGCATCCTCTAAGTTTTGTAAAGCCCTTCCTAAAAGGTACCTTTCTTCTTCAGCCCTTGGTGAAGGACCAAGTGCTGCCGTGGGATCTTACGTTACTTCTGCAAGCTCTAGTTTCATCCCCTTTTGAGCCTGCAGCCTCTGTGGATCTGCAATTTTTGTCTTGGAAGTCGGCCTTCTTGGTTGCTATTACGTCTGCCAGGAGGGTTTTGGAGCTTCAAGCTTTGTCGGTCAAGCCTCCTTATATAATTTTTCATAAGGGTAGAATATTCTTGTGTACTAATCCATCTTTTCCCCTACGGTAGCTTTGGAGTCCAATATTAACCAGGTGATTAATATCCCGGTCATTTTGTCAAATTTTCAAAACAAGGGAGAATACAAATTTTACTTGTTGGATGTGCACAGACTGTTACATTTTTACCTGCACAGGACTAAATCCTTTCACAAGTCTGACCAGCACTTCATTTCCTACTCTAAACCCTTTTTGAGGAAATCAATATCTAAGGTCACCATTGCCCGTTGAATTTCCTAGTGTATTATTCTGGTGTATTCTACAAGGGGTTTATCCCCACCTGGTCATGTGAAGACACATTCCACCAGATCTCTGGCTACTTCAGCGGCCTTTTGGTCCAGAGCTTTGTTAGATGATGTCTCCTCTGCGGCCACTTGGGCTCTGTGTCATACCTTCATTTCACATTATAAGTTGGACATCATATCCAGGAAAAGGGCATCCTTTGGCTCCGCTGTTCTCCACAATATCCTACCATGAGGGCCTCCCAGGTATTTAGTAGCCAGGGACTCTGTCCCATAGGTTGAAGATCAAATGAATTCCACAACTTCAGATAATGAAGTTATTTACTCACTACAACATTCCATCTGAGTTGTTGTTCTTCATTCATCTTCAACCGTCCCTCCCACCTTCTGCCTGCCTTGCACAGGTTGTATGGTGGTCTGATGAGTAGAGGATGTGGTCACTTCCTGTAGACCTCTTACATTTACCTTTTTGCTTGTACTGATGTTTAGTATGTGTTAAGGTATTGCGTCAGGTGTGGACGATAGTTGGGTAGCAAACTCGATCTGAAGGGAGAAAGGAGACAGGGGCATTATGGGTAGGAGAGGAGCTTTGAGCTCAGATCAGATGCTGGTTATGCAGCCCAGTCAGATTTGTGCTGGATCTGGGAACTCAAAGGTTGAAGACAAATGAAGAACAACAACTCAAATGGAATGTTATGGTGAGTACATAACTTTTTTTCATACATTTTGAAATAAAACTAGGTTTGGGTTTTATTGTTATATACACTTTTTATATGAAGCTAAGTCTGTCTTTGTGAGAACAAATGTTTGTTTGCTGGTGAAATCATTACAGTATATAGATATTTACATCAGTGCTTGGAACCAATTGCAGATATTTGTGCAATGCTTTGGAATAATCTTATCCTAGTCTTCAAAGTGAAGAAAAACAAACATTTACAATAGAAGACTGCTACATAAAATGTATTGGGCTATATGCTTTAAAACGTGAAGCATAACACCGCAGCTCTTGCAATCCACTCCTTGGAAAACTAATTATGGCTACTGATAGGGAAGAGCATGTGTTCTATAGACTACACAGGTGTGGCTGAGACTGTTGAATGTGTGCAGTTAGGTTATTCAATCGCTGTAGATATCTAAGGGATGTTCCTGCTGCACTTCACTGTACAGATGAAATACGCAAAGGTGGTTGTAGTTAAACATGATTTACCTGTGAATTACATGGTTTTAATTAACACCAATCAGCTTAGCAGAGTTTTTTAAAATGACTGGCCATTTCATAATAAATTGGTTTAGCAGAGGCGTTGGTGCATTGTTGGTAGTTTGAGACTTGATAATATGAGTTCAAAATTAGGAAAATATAGGTGTGATTAAGCACAAAAGTGAATTGGAACAGCTGCTGCTACACATTTAAAGTGCTTCCTCTGCCACTTGTATATACTAACTCTGAGATTACTGTGCTTTTGAGAAGATGGAATTCTCCAAGATACAGCACATTCAATCTTAGTATAACTTTCCCCATAATCACACTTAGCTTTTTGCAGTTCCAAGGACCATAATACTCTCCCTGAATTTTCAACAGAAACTCAGAGATGTTTTATTTAAACAAGCACAGGTAAAAAAAGGGATGCTGTCTCCTATAGCTTCTGAAATGCAAAAAGCTCAGATTTAATGACATAATGTTTCATGGTACCCTTGTCACTAATGGATAGGTGATACTTGTAAATATCCCAACATATTCTTGTTATGCCCTTCTTTGGGTTATCTATATAAGCTTATATGTGAGTACTAGGTTAACTGCACTGAAAAGCTACTTTTAGCATGGCCAGTAACACATATAGCCAGAATCAAACCCTGTACTTTTTGTCTATGAGGTAATGACCCTAAATATTAAGGCAAACTTACCTAACTTTATGCATACTATAATGTCTAAAGTCTACTATTGGGTTCTTAAAATCTATACAGATCAATAACCTAGTGAGTACCAAGGAACCTAAGAGAACTGAGTTTCACAATAGAAAAAGGATAGCTTAAAAAAACATATCAAGCAGTTTTATGAACTCTATTTTTATTTAACCTATTTTTTCTTCCTGGGTAAGGTCAACTAGGGAAAATTGTCTGTTTCCATCACTTGCCTTGGGGTTTTTGGTCTTGTTAAATGGTTTATTCAGAATGGCACCATGATGGTTCATGGAATCAAATACGTCCAGGATCCATTCTGTTATTCCAGTGAAATGATTGCCCTTATTACTGACTACACCTGAAGAATCAAGTTCAAGTGTTTCCAAACAGAAATGCTAACTTGTTGTGCATGAATGAATATAGCTCATCAGTGTAGTTGGATCAGCTTGTAAAGCAAGACAGTTAACACGAGCACATATGCACGTCATTTTTATTACCGCTATTTGTAAGAGAGCAGTCTTGCTACCAAAGATGTACAATATATCTGCATTACGCAACTCAGTGTCTATTTCTTATTGACTGTGGCTTGGATTATGTCTTATAAGTAGTCACCTCAATCCACTTATAATACAGTTGCAAGAAGCACTACAGTTCACCACACGACTCTTCCAGATAAATAAATACTGTTTTATTCCATAAAATTCAGATCCAATACATAAAACACTAAGCGCTTTCACCCAGTTCCATACCAGGTTTCATCAGAGTAATTTCCTTATGGAGCAGCTCTCCTTAAATACTTTTAAATCATTAATTAATCTGTAATTAATGCAATTATTTAATTTAATACCATTGTGACATAAAATAAAATAAAATAAGATATTTTTTGTGAAATGAAATAAAATCTTTTTGTGTGAACTTCTTACTGTTTATGACAATGCCAGTAACAAGACATTAATAATTGACCTTCCAAAATAAAAATAAAAATAAAATAATAGTTGAACTCATACAATCATAAAATTTAGAAAACCATTTAACAAATGCATTGGTAGTTATGTTTAAAGATACACTGCTGTTACAGGTGTGTAATTTTTTGTTTCTATCCTATCTAAAAAGCTTATATATACACATAATCAAAGGAAATTCTTGACAATGACAACAACAGATTTAAAATAACCTTATGTGAACAGGTCTTAGCTATAGAACTTCATTAAAAAGCTTATCATAGATTTTCATACAATCAATTCCTAAAAACCAAATAAATAGTTTACCCAATAAAATAAATATTAATATAAATATTAATGTAAATATATATCCACTTAACCTAGTCAATCCACTTAACCTACTTGGTGAGCAAATAAATAAGTACAAGTATGCATACATACATATCTACATTAGACAGCCAATTTAAAGCTCAGTACAATATTGGGATGCTTTTTATAGATTCATAAAATAGGTCGAAGGAGAAAGTAACAACCTGGCTGCTTTTAGAATGGATGACAGGTTGGTTATCTAAATTTTATTGAGAAGGGATGATAGACAGTTATTCAGTTCTTTGTCTTTCACAGAGGACAAATGAGTGGTTGATAAAATGTAGGAAACAAATTACTAGGAAAAGATTATTGCTTTGAACTGTGATGCACTGATGATTATAGAAACACACTATTCATGAATGGTTAGGCTTAATCTTCAAGCAGAATAATTTAGAAATAGAGACTGAATGTTGTTTTTTTCTGTGCAATCCAGGGAATGTTCTTTCTGAAGGCTCAGAGAGGGTCATCACTTCACACCAAATGACTTATTTTAGATATAAAAGCTGGAAGAAAAGCATAAGAAAGAGGCAGCATTTACTAGATGCATTTTACCGGTGTCTTGTTTTTTTTTTTCATTTATTATAATATTCCTTCCTTGATTGGCTCAAACAATTTAACTCATTATTGTCCTCTTTCCACTGAGATTTTTATTCCCATGGAGCAGTTTTATTTTAATTTATAATTCATTTGTTTACACACATTTATTATATTTAATTTTATACTTGTCTGAGGAGCAGATTTCAAATCAGAGATCTGAAATGTTTTTTAAATATGGGCTTTTGGATAGCAGTATCTTTGAGAACTGATGGAAATATACAACATACAGCCTTTTATAATGAGCTTTTCAAGTCAGTTTCTCATTATTTCTGCTCTCTGTGCAAGCACAAGAAAACTCTTGGGGGAAAAAGATGAAATGCAGTGTGCAAACAAAAATGATGGCTTAATTATTGCTTTCAATTCTGCTATTATTTCTATCTAAGGCACTGAAAACAGTTAACAATTCACTGTAACAGTACACATTGAGGGGAAAACAAAAGAAAAGAAAGGAAGGTGTAATGGTCAGGTGTCAAAACAGTTTAAACTAAGAGCAAGGCAGTGTTCCAAAGTTCTGAGAAGTTCAGATGCCAAAAGATAGCTTGAAGGTGTTCTTTATAACAGGAAAAGTATATAGCTATATGTGATGCCATAAAAGTGTGGAGGTATGCAGAGAATTTATAAAGTAGAAGCAAAAATTGTAGAAAATGCCAGATATTTCTGCAGTATGAAAGCAGAAAGAGGCAGTAATGCTGTAGATTTTAGCATCAAACATATTGTGGGTGAATGTACTGATGGATGGGTAACTGTTATCAGCTGATCATCAAGCTGCGGAGAGAAGGTTGCCAGCAAGGGTGTACTGAAATTAAATAAAACATCCAAATATTGATGTTTACAAAGTAACCACAAATGCCTGCTTTGCAAATGTTGACACCCTGCTATGCATGCTCCAGTCAGCAAACTCAGTGCATGCAAATCTTCAACTAAAAAAAATATATATAATAAAACATAATTTTTTGCAGGGGATGTGAGCTCCCCCTGCACCCCCATGTAGGGAGCTCTGTCTCCCACCCCCCCACTAATTATATATAGTAACTCCAAGATTACATAGTCTTGTGGGAAGGGCATGTTCCCCTACACCCAGAACTGTCCAGTCTCGCACTCCTGTCAACCATCTCTTTAGTCGACTAAATTTTATTGGCTAAACAGATGTTGACCAATGATAAGGTTGATGAATTTCAGTAAGCCTACCAACAAGGCAACACTTGTGACTCCAATTAAACTAGTTCTCTCTTCAGATGATTTCTGATGGATACACACAGCAATAGTTCTCTGATTAGTGGTGTATGTGCACGTGTGCGTGTGTGTGTGTGTGTGTGTGTGTGTGTGTGTGTGTGTGTGAGAGAGAGAGAGAGAGACATGTGCCTCATATAACTTATTACAGTCAGCATAATGAGCCATTTCTGTTACAAACAAAAGTGTGCCTGTATCTGGGTATGTATATATATATATATATATATATATATATACATAGATATATATATATATATATATATATATATATATATATATATATATATATATATATATATATATATATATATATATATATATATGTATATATATATGTATATATACATATATATATATATATATCTATGTATATATATGTGTATATACATATATATATATATATATATATATATATATACGTATATATATATATATATATATATATATATATATATATGTGTGAATATATATATATATATATATATATATATATATATATATATATATATATATATATATATATATATATATATATATATATACACACACATATATATACATATATATGTGTGTGTGTACCTGGGGTAATCCAGCACATATGATGTCACCAAAGGAGTGCCACACCATGCAGCCTACCAAGCCTTTGATAAAGTCCAGGTTGTCATATGTCTTCAGACTGGGAGCTAAATGAAATTTCCAGTATACGTAGACATGTGCCCTGCAGCCATGGATGCTTTCTGTGACGTGCATCCCCCCTTCAATACTTGATGCCTATCAGTTATGGCCTTGATATAACAAAGGCAGCCAAAGAGAAGATGCAAGCACATACATGGACTATAATGAAAAGCATTCATTATACTTTAACTAACTGTATGTGTACAGCATATGATACAATATTGTTATTATCAGCAGTGGACCCTTGCAGTGTACAAGGCTTATATATCTGGGGAAACTCTGATTTGAGGCACAGACTGTTCAGATATTCTGAATGGACATTTATTGTGTACATATTCATAGAACTACATGCTATGTAAATTAAAGTTTGACCATGACTTATGATTTAAATTAAACATGTCTAATCATCTCTTCCAGATGGATGTGGACACTCTTTGGAGCCCCTGCCTAAAGACACTAATCTGTAATAATCAGTTGCCTGTGAAAGAATCATAACATAAACAGGAAACTCAAGGAAAGAATTAGTGAACAATTTTCTGAATTTCAAAGAAAGATTACATGTGCTTTGAATCAACATATTGAATAGACTAGTTTTTCTTGTGAATTTTGTTTTTCATAAAATAAAGCATATAAGTTGGCCAGAAATATGACAGAGCATGTTTTGGGGTTGCTGAATTTCTGATTCAGGTGTTTGGACAAATCCGGGTGATATTTTATAATATACATCTTAAAATGGCTTAGTAGATGCTAAATGTGTTTTTATCAAAATATGTAGTGATAATGAAGGGGATGATGACAAAGATTATACTAGAAGTAGGTACTAGCCCAAAATCCTATGAGACCAGGACAGTACATTATGCCTTTATTTCTAAGGTTGAAGGTGAACCATGTAAGCTAGTAGGTACTGGGGTGCTTTGAGGATCATAGGTTCATAGATTAGGTTCATAGATTAGTACTAAGCTAATTGCCTTTGCGAGCCATTTTAAGCCTAGCCAATTATCCCTTGTGAGACTCAAACCCTTACACCTTGTGTTTGTAAGGCTAACACCTTAACCATTAGGCCACCCTCCCAACTACATTTATAGCAGTAGTAGAGTGGTCTACATCTATAGCAGCACGGCTTAAAGAACATAACCTAATGAATGTCTGTATAGAGATTTCAGAATCATCTTTGACCCAGAAAATAGGCCTGTTTAGTATTCCTTGCCAAGCATTGGTTCCGTTACTGAATGAGGAGAACAATTAATGGGTAGTCTGTGAACAGTGCTGCAAAATATGATATCCCATAACCATTATGGCCTTCTGAACTAGGGTGTCAGAGATCTGTAAGAGGTCTGCTTCCACAGCTATCAACACCTGAAGAGGAACATCAGGGTGGTAATGATGAGCACTGGACAAAGGATGGACATGGGGAGACATGGAAGCATTGCATGGACATGTCTTGACAGCACTGACACAGTAATGTCTACAGGAAACCTAGTACCACAACATGATACATTACACGTTTACATACTCACCTTGAATACAGTGACATCAAGCATAACTTAAATATTATCATTTTATGATGCTTGCATATAGCAGGGTAAGCAAAATTAAGCACCTTAAGCAGATAAATGTCAAGCCAATTAAATCAAACAGATTCCGGTAAGGATCAACAGCTGAAACAAACTATGAAAAAGCACAACTTTATTAAAATAAAAATCTTGCAATATAAAACAAGCTTTTTACTCAAAATTGTTTTTCAAGGGAATAAAACCAAAACATACAGTTTAAATGATCAATTAATAAACCAGTGTTAAATCTTCACATTATTAAAGCTCTCTTCTAAATTCTTAAAAAACACAGTTGGTTTGTGCATTAATGGCCTCCATTTTAAAACTGGATTTATACTGACCTGGCATTGCAGACCAGGCCTTTTATCTGCTCCCCTCAAAAAAAAAAAAAATCTGTTTGTATTCCTAGGCCTCAGTTATAGACAGCATGCATTCCCCATATATTATTTTTATGTATATTTTTAATACTGAAAAACCAAATCACATGAAATACTAGTCTCTTCAATATGTTTATATAAAGCATTTGTAATCTTCCTTTTAAATTTAGATAATTGTCTACTAATTTTTTCCTTAAGTTTCCTGTTTCACTAACCAGTGTACCTAATGCCTGCTTATAGCAATAGTCATCACGAGTTACAAAGACAATGGCAAGTATTTAAGATGAAATTCAGTTGTAAGTATATGAAGCTAATAAAGGATTTATTTATGCCAAATGAAAGACAATTCATTAATGAATTTAAAGTACTTGGAAATAACATTTCACCAGAGATCCTCACTACTGTAAAAAACCTGTATGAAGACATGTTAGAGACTTTACTTCTTGAACAAACATTATTTGCTCCCAAAGAAGAGGAAACTGAAGCACGGTATGACTGATTTTCAAACTTCAGTATTAGCATGTAGAGGGAGTATCAAACTGAATTGAGATTCTTGGAACCACTTCTTATATTATGCCACTGAATAAGTGGAGCACTTCACAAAATTAACAAGTAGTTATTACACGGTGGTGAGAATGGATGCCAGAGTATTTCATCTTTAGATCATTTAGGACTGCTGATTTCATAGCAGATGAGGGCAAAAAGCAAGAGGAAGAAACAAAAGCCAAATATATCAGGGAAAGACAAGGAAACACAGATCACAACAAACTAGGTAGATTAAAAGAAGAACATTGTTTTTAACTTTTATATTTTATAACCAGCAGGATTTTCTGTTCTTAAAGGTTTGGCATTTCTCCCTGGATCCTGTGGAAATGCTTCTGACAGTCTAAGTGAAATAAAAATATTTGTTAGACAATTAAGCTTAAAGGTATCTCTTCCAGTAATTCTGTATCAGATGCTGTTGTTCAGTAACTGCAGTCTGCATCCCAATTTGCCAGTTGATTGTTAATGCTTTCTAGAAAAAGCTGAAAAAGGAAGTGGCATCAAGATTATTTTTTATGGACAAAACATGGCTATTTTGAACGCATGCACAAATTATTAAATTATATTAACACTTAAATAGGAAGCCACAATGTATGTAATGCAATGCAACTTTTAAGGTTAATATTGCAGCATATATCATGCCTTTGAATAACTACATCATTACTGAAATAGTGAAGTTTTTCTGTACACTACTTGCTAAAATTCCTATTTGTTATGGATTATCAAAAATCTATAAGAAGAGAAATAAGCCACCAAGGCCTATAGCCTTGGCATGAAGCAGGTTGATTGAAGATATGTTTTTTTTTTCTGAAGAATTACCTGAAAGGGATAGTAACCAATGTGGAAAGATTTACTGAAGACATAATATGGAAATATTTGTGTGGTATGAGCAACATATTCAAAAAAATTCATTTTTGTAATGTTAGTTGCAATTCTTTAAAATTTTTAATGATTATGGTACTGAATCTGTTAAAATGTATTAAAGGAAATAGTGTATCTATTCTACTAAATTTATTAACATATGACGTGAATTAGTTTTGTTAGTTTTAGAAAACAATGCTTTCCTCTTTAGAGATTTGATATATTTTCACAAAAGTGAAGCATTGCAATGGGAACATCTGTTACAAATTTATATACTAAAATGCTCAGGGAGTCGTTAAATCCTTACTGCATCCCATTAAGACCCAAGGTAAAATAGGCCTGTTAATGTAATGCAGTATGTTGCAATTCCTAGATACGTTAGCCGTGATGAGGAAAGATCACATTGTTGGCTAATTTGCATGCCTATGAATCATAGTTAAGTACCTTGAAGTGCAGATCAGCACTTCAAGTACTGTTTAACTATATTCGCCACACAGTGTAGGCAAATGCATCCCCACCCTCAGTCACTCTCCCACATGCACACATATGTGTGTGCGCATGTGCACGTACACACACACACACGCGCGTAAACATTCTAACAGAAACAGACACACACACACACACACACACACACACACACACACACACACACACACACCCCACAGTTCCCATAACTGTCACTCAGGTGTGTACCCTTCCCTGGTATCTCCTTTCATGGTGCTAGGCCATCACAGAAGGTTGAAATCCCACATTGCACATTATATCTCTAGTATCTGGTGGATCCCCCCAGCCACAGTACCCTTACTGGTTTAAGTGCCATTAAGACACAAGAGTATTATCCCTGGTGAGCTGTAGTTCCCCACACCCCTGATCTCCATACTGGTTTAAGTGCTATTAAGGCACAAGACTAGTATTTCTGGTATCTACTGTTCAACTTATGCTGTAATCCCCATACTGGTTTAAATGCCATTAAGCACATCTCTTGTGATTTTATCTGTGATGGCTAGTGGTCATGACATCTCCAAAGTTCAGTTATCCCTGGTGGCTAGTGGTCCCTCCATCCAATGTTGTAGGCTACACTCATTATTCTAGGGGTGGGTGGAGCTAGAACAGCTACTCTAAACTCTTCAACAAACACAGCCCCCCACCCAGCTATTAACACATTCACACTCATCCATTCATCAGTTAACACACACACACACACACACACACACATAAACACATGATCTCATACATGCAGCTCCTCACATACACTCACTCATTCACACACTTCCTGATTTTACTTTTCTACTAAAATCCAAGGAACGTATTTTTTCTTTGATGGCAAAATGAAACCTTTTGCTATGTTCACTACTGCACTTGGTGTTTATATGCCTTCTTGGGGTAGCTCAAGGGGGGAGAGAGAACATGACTAATTAGCATATGTCGCTCCCCCATTGGACTGCCCAAATTTGCACACAGCATGGAGATGGAGACAGTCCAGTGTGGTGCTGCATATCTTCATGCCTTTCAGTAACCTTTATGAATTCCCCCATGGTTTCATTTACCTAGGAATGTGAATTTGTTTTTACTGAGCAAAAGTCATTCATTTATAAGTTAGTACTTTAGAAACAGTTGGTGCTGCGGTAGCATTGTCGCCTCACAGTAAGACCCTGTCCGGTTCGATTCTCAGCTAGAGCGTCTTCTGCGTGGAGACATGTGTGAATGGGCGTACCTTCGTTGAAGGTTGTGCATCAGAGCTGGTAACTCAGTACGTAAAAATCAACTACCAATCATTAGCGGACCGAAGTTCCGCTGTGGCGACCCCTAACCAGTAAAAGCCGAAAGACACAACAACAACAACAACAACAACTTTAGAAACAGTTAGTGGATTACATTTTTTATTATGGATAGGAAATAGGAATTGGATGCCTTTGTGAACTATTTATATAATACAACAGTTTTTTTTTTTATTGAATGTTACAACCACACTGGATAATGCAAATTTTTTGGATATTACACTGAGTCATTCCCTAAAATGTACTATTATCACTGCAGTATACAAAAAAATAACTCAATATAATTTCTATAAACAAAGAATCAGCACGCATCCACAATATATACTTAAGAAGATTATAGTAAGGGGACAAATGTTAGTAATGCCAAGGCTTAATACAGATGATAATACATGTATTGAACTGATAGAAGAAGTAATATTTAAATTTATTAGGAGAATGCATAATCAAGCAATGCTGCAAGAAGTAAATGCTGATGTGGTTAAAAAACATTCCAGTAATGCTAAACCATTGTTCTCTTGTAGGAAATATTAGTTCAGATCTCCCTGTGGGTAGTATTACAACTAGATTAATCATAACTTTTAACAGACACATTTGTCATGTCAGTATATAGTTAGGAAACATTGGCATATTATTTATTTTTATGAGGGCCTTTTCAACATTATACCCAAACTGCTGCTATTCTAATATAAGAAACCTGATCGTTTGAAACTGAGATTATTATAAAGAAAGGACTGTAAGGTGAACAATAGAGCAAAATAGAAAAAGGCTACAACATACAGTTGTAGATGTTAACAATACTGTAGATTTTGTGCAAAGTGAAAAATATTTTATGTGCCTATTGACTAACAAAGTATTTATATTGTATGTCTGCACACTGGGATTTAAAAATATAATTTATATGGCAATATGTGTGATGTGTGGAGTATATCACATTTGTAAATCAAATCAAATAAGAAACTTAAGGAAAAAACTATTGAACATCTGAAAGAAATTAGAAAGAAAATAACAGCAAATGCTATGTGTGTGTGTGTGTGTGTAGATATATTTATATATATATAGATATATATATATATATATATATATATATATATATATATATATATATATATATATATACATGCATACACCTATATATATATATTGAGTAGACTAATGATACACGTGAATTTCATTCTGAAGTATTACAAATTATATATAAAAATAAGAAAAGGAATATCTTAGTGTCTAGTGCAGGGTTTGAGTCTCATAGTACTAACCTATGAACCTATGAACCTATATGTATGTCAGTATATAGCAATAGTAATAATAAAGTTATGACATACATAATTTCCTAATTTACTGTAAGAAATATGCAAATAAAACAAAATCCACTTCTAGCTGACAATATAGTTTATTTAGCACATTTTGTCTACCAGTATTCAAGGACTTCATCAGAATACACTGGTGTATGAAAGACACGCTTATAAATCATTTGACTATGAGCATTCACAAGTTTAAAAAGAGACATATCATTAATGTGGCATTTATATTAATGCCCCTTCCATCTACAATGCAACCCATTAAAAACTTATATTATGAACTACTAAACAAAACATATATAAGAAAATTATGATTAACAAAATTCAATAAACTTTTTTTTCTTTTTCCTAATCACCTCTTTTTTAAAAAGGATTGTGGTGGCATGATTTAAGGAGAAAGTCTAAGAAAGAACTAAGTAGTAGGTTGGTGATTCAAGGGAATAAGGTTCCACTTTGCAGGTTTGTATGCATATGAGACAAGGAAGACAGCAAAAAACAAAAGAAAAAAAGGAAAAGAAAAGGGAAATAGGAGATTAGTGGAAGAATGAAATATCATAATTTAATGAAATATGTTAAAACGTGCTGAAAAGAAAGATACTGAACAGATGAAATAGGGTAAGGACAAGAGAGTATTCTGCCTATCCTGGAGTGCACAACTAAATACAAGACCATTGACTGAAACATAGATGTAGACATTTAGAAGAAGGATTTGGTAGGATGAGGAGTTTTAAGCAATACACCTGCCAGTTTGACCACAGTCATTTGGGCAGTCATAGGAATGAAATTAGCTTTTAATGAAAGGAATTTAGAATGTAATAAGTAGCAAATAACACTGCAGAGGGCCAATGTCAGAACTTATTCACACCAGGATGGTTATGCCAGACAATTTTATTAGAGTCTGCTAATTGGTTAAGCATGCTAGGAAACACCATAAAGGGGCTCAGGACATGGTTATTTTAGACCTGACAGGGTATTTTTCATGGCATAATGTAACAGGCAAGAAGACTTGTAGTGGATACTAGGGTGATAGCATGGTTAAGATACTGAGACTGCAGTATGGTAAGTGGGGTGAACTTAAATGGAGTCCACTCTGGTAAAAAGATGGTGACAAATGTGGAAACATGGGGCATTGTGTGGAAACACATCATTTTTGCTTTGTGATGTTGTAGAAATGCTGAAATTAATAATTTACATTTTATATGATGACACAAGTTATTCACCCAAGTTGATACAAGAGAAGATATAGAACGGATGGCAAGAGATTCTGCCACACTGGATGAATGCTCTAAAATATGGTAGCTAATCTGTAATTGAGAAAAGCTCAGGAAAGGAGAACATAGCTGGGGTGAGAGTCATAAAGCTGTACAGCTGGTGCATTGAAGAATTCCCATATAAACATACATGATTCACAAATTCAGTACTGATGAGAAGTAAACATTCAAACTGTGATCCATCATAAGTGGAAGTATTGGACAGCTATGCAAGTGAAGGCACCCAGAAACATCAAGTGGTATGAATAATTCACAGCATGTAAAACTGCACCAAGGCAATAAGCCAGACCTGTGTACAAAGGCATATGTCAAAACATGCAAAATCACGAATGTCCTTGAGCAAGGTGCTAATGTGATGTGCCACAGAGCAGGACTGAGCAACATCATATGTAGTGTTATCTTCAGTAGATTTAAAATAAAAAAGAAAACATGCCCTGGTTGCAGAAAACACTGGTACCCAATTGCACAGTCCACACAAGCAGACATGTACAGAAGCATAGTGGTCAGAGTAGATGTGCATCCATTGATTCTTTCAGTAGTAGTCATCTTACTCTAATCAGAGATCCCCATCTGCAAGAAAATTTTAAATTAATGTTGATATGCATCCACATGTAAAACCACTAAAGAAGTAACTATGGACCTGCTAAGCTGCTACTACTGTGTACTTGTATGACTATAATCTACTAAAGAGTCTGCAGTGCCTTTGGTATTAATAGCACTGTGTAGCCAATAAAATAAGTTTAGTCAGACAAAGGGTATGATCAGGTCACACTGTGCATTATTAGAAATTGTAGCACTCTTTAAAATACACCCATAATGTAATAAATACACAATGAGAACATCATACTATACTGCAGACATCGGAAAGTTATAGTGTTATGAGAGACGCGCATGCTGGTGTGTGTGTGTGTGTGTGTGTGTGTGTGTGTGTGTGTGTGTGTGTGTGTGTGTGTGTGTGTGTGTGTGTGTGTGTGTGTGTGTGTGTGTGTGTGTGTGTGTGTGTGTGTGTGTGTGTGTGTGTGTGTGTGTGTGTGTGTCTGTATCTATACATATATGGCAGAAACATAATAGAAAAAAATGGACTATAATTGGAAGTAGCACCAATAGTTTTATTCTGAAGTTGGCTGTTGATGTCTGTTAGTCTGCATAGCGTAGACAAGTGTTTTATCATAGATGTTTGTCCTCTTTATATGTATTGCATTAGTATTATAAATTGTTGGAAAGAATTTCTAGATGTTTAGAAATAGTAAAGCTTCTCCTGTGTAGAATAAGAAATATCTGTCAAAGTTATTTACTGAATGAGGTGGATTATGCAATCAGTGAAGTGGGAACTATTGATATTTGTTTAGAATATCCCATGTTTAAAGCTTTAGAGTGTGTGCAGAGATGGTTGAGATCTGTATTCACAGATTAACTGATGTATTTAGAGAGTATATCAAAACATTTTTCTAGAACTGAATATTTGCTGATTTTCTAATTATTTTTAATTGCATTGCTGTTTGCAAATAAGAGCATTCATTATCACAGACAAAGATGCAAGTTTGTGAAAAGAAAGGTATACATTTGGGAAGTAACCATGAAATATTTGCACTGTTTATTTTAATTTCAAAACAAGACCCTACACTCTGCCAGTAATCAAGGAGCCTGAATCCTCACCACCAACACCTGTGGGGAACGTTCACTTTCAGAGAAATAGATACACACAGTATTCCCAGATGCAGCTCTCTGCACCAAGTATGGTTTCCCTTAAGAGCACATAGGGAACAGAGTCAGTCTGGAGTCTGGATTTCTTTATATATGTCTCCATCTGGGGCACTAAAAAGGATCCCCACTAGTACAGCTATATGGTTAAGTCCACAGCTTACTGCCCAAGCCAAGTCCTTTAGCACCCTTTGTGAAACCAGTGCTTTGTGTCCATGCTCCAAGTAGCTGACACATACACTGTGAGATTTGATTTTTCACACACACACACACACACACACACACACACACACACACACACACACACACACACACACACACACACACACGAATGGCTGGCACAGATTTATCTTCCATGCTCCCTTCTGCCCAGAGTATAAGGTAGTTACAATTATCATCAGACACTCCACAATCATCTACTCTAAGGCCCTTAACAAAGGGTATCCAATTATACTTTGTAATGTTAATACTAATACAAATGGTAGTAGTTGCCCAAGACAGCTAGACCTTCAGCAGTGGCCCACACAGTGTCACTAAATAAATATAACCACTCTCAAAGGTTAAATACTTTCTAAAAGGGCCAGTCACAATAAAAAGTTTTACATATATTTAATAATAAATAATAAAAGAATAGGAAAATACTTAATATATATTTACAGTAAACCACAGAGTTCAAATGACAGGAAATATTGAAAATAACATTGATGGACAGATTCAGACAAATAAAGAAAAACAATATCTAAACTAAGCTTCACTATATTTTCTTGACTGATTCTAGGTGTGTTACTATTCCTACTAACTTACTTGATAGAGCAAGGCACAATGAAATAAGTGAGCAGTCTTTTAAGTCAGGTTCCCCAAAACAGAATACTCAGTACTGAGAGATTTCCCACTGTAATAACTGAAACATAATTTTCAAAGTGGCTGTTAGAATGTCTTCATGTGTCACCTGACTCTGGGTTCTTGTGGTGTCCCACTTTGAAGCTGAGACAGGAATTTAGCATAGAAGGCTCCAATATGCATCTAAATGTTTATGGAAGTGCCCTGGAGCCATGAAACAATTAAAGTACTTCCTCTCTTCTTTACAGAGTCTATTAAACAATGGCCTCCCCCAGACCTACCGACTTCAGTTCCATTCAGCACAGTGGGGTGCCATGTTTATGGCTTAGCAGTTAATTTAATTTCAAAGAGTTTCTAAAACTAACTGGACTGATATTAACTGCTTCTCTTCCAGTGTCCAGTGTTACAATATATACATACAGTCTGACATGTATATTCCTTCTCTGTCTAGCAGGACACACTGTTGATACATTTTTTAACACTAGTAACTTTACAAACACATTTTGATTTTCAAATGCCATACAGTTCTAATACATTTGTAACATAAGCATCTGTACAAGTCAGTTTGCTATTCAAATGACATGCATTTCTAATACATTTGTAACACAGGCATCTTGTATACATCAGTTTGATATTCAAAGGATATATCGTTCTTTACAAAACTCCAGCTGACTATACTGGCACTAGCCCACATCATCATATCTCTCCCCCCCTTTGAAGACTCAAGCTAGTTTTTCAAGTGACCTTTGAGAAATGTGACTTGAGAGAAATGGGCCTATCTGGGAACACATTACCCCATACCCTGTGTTGAGATCCTATCTGCACTGGCATTGCTGTAATCTGGACTGGCTAGCTCAAGGGGTCCTCCTAAGGCCCCTTTAAGCTTTTGAAATACCTGCTCACATGCTGGGGTCTATACTACCTTATCTAACCTATTCCCAAACTCCTGTAACACTGCTCAGATTTGACGAATCTGGGTAGAGGATAGCTGCTGGGACATTGCTACCCCTTCCACTGAGGTGTCAGTCTGAGCCTCATGGAGGAGATCAGTCATCGAATCCCCCCTCAGATTCATCCTGTCACCCACTGCAAATACTCATCACAAGGGCCTCCCTATCCTAGTAAGGCTTCATCATGTTAATATGGTACAGTTTATGCCCTGCCTCCTGCCTAACAGTTCTACCATGTAATTAAGATCACTGACTTTCCTTACCACTTTGAAGGGGCCCCCCAAGCTGCTTGCAACTTATTCTGTTTGCCAGGAATGAGCACCATAACCTGCTGTCCCACAGCATACTCTCTGGCTCAGGCATTCCTGTCATACCAGACCTTTTTCTGCTGTTGGGCTCCTGCCAGGTTCTCCTGGGCCAAGCCCATGAGCTCCCTGACCCTTGTCTTTAGGTTTAGGACATATACCATAACAGACTCCTTTCGGGATTCGCATTCACCATCCCACTCATTATGAATCAAATGTAAGGGCCCACTCACCCTATCCCCATACAGTAACTCAAAAGGTGAAAAACCTGTGGATTTCTGGGGCATCTCTCTGTATGCAAACAACAAATTGGGCAAATATTTGTCCCACTCTTTCTTAAATTGGTCTGCAAATGCCTGTAGCATGGTCTTTAGTGTAGAGTTTAACCTCTCCACAAAACCATTAGTCTGGGGGTGGTAGGGGTGGTCATTAGGTACTTCACCCCACAGTGTTCCTACAGACAACCCATCAGGTCTAACATGAAATTGGCACCTCTGTCAGTCAGTATTTCGTTTGGGAAACCTACCCTGATGAAAATCTCTAGCAAAGCATTTGCCACCTTCTCTACCTCGATGGATAACAAGCCAGTGCCTCAGGGTATCCAGTAGCATAATCTACTACTACCAGGATATACTTATTCCCTGTGGAATTTGAGGTACTCAGAGACCCCAAAATATGCATAGCTACCCTCTGAAATGGCTCCTCAATCACAAGCAAAAGCATTAAAGGAGCTTTGACCTTGTCTCTTGCCTTGCTTACTTTTTGGCACTATTCACAGGTCCTGCAGTACCCTGTTACACCCCTTGCAATCCCAGGCCAGTAAAAGTTCTGCATAATACATCTCTTGGTATGGTTTATGTCCATACGACCTGCAAAAGGAATGTTATGGGCTATGGCTAGAAGTGCCAGATGGTAAGCTATGGGCACTACCAACTGCTGTATTACCTCACCTTCTAGGCCTCCCTCAGGGGTCCACTCTATACAGTAACCCTTTGTTTCAGTATAAACACTCCCCTTTCCCTTGAGAATCAGGTTCCTCCCTAGCTACCTCCCTCAAGCCCTGTAATGTAGGGTCTGAGAGCTGAGCCTGTCTTAGTTCTATCTTTGTGACTTTTCCCAGCTCCCCTTCCACAGGAAGTCTGGTATCTTCTGACAGTTGTGCCTTGCTGACAGCTGGGGTACTACCACTCACCTCTGCCCTTGCAGTCATCCTGTCCAAGGAAACATCAGTACCTACCAGCAGCTGTGGCATATCTTCAAGCTCACTGCTACAGAGTAGCTCCCTCCCTGAATTAGTCACATCACCAGTCCTGGTTTTGGGGTGCAATCTGTCTGGGTTTCTCCCAAGCTACCAGACCCACATGCCCATCTCCAAGCCTAACTGCTTGTCACTGCATGCACACAAGGTACTGCATTATCAAAATCATTCCCTATCAAGACATCTGCAGGGATATCCTCAAAAACAACTACTTGCTTTATTCCTTTTCCACCCTCCCAGTCAAAGTGAACCCTGTCCAAAGGCATTTGGAATGGGATCCCTCCTAAAGCTCTGATTGGAGTGGACTTACCAAAGCAAGTATTGCCCCTCTTTAACCACTGTAGGCTTCATAATGGTTATATCAGAGGCTGTATCTCTTTTGGCAGTGGCCTCTGAGGAAAAGGTGAACTGTTCTGTTTCTGAAAGCTGTACAGCTGTACATCCCCAATGCCAGACTGGTGTTGACTTTCTGGTTGTTGGTCTGTGCTGCAGCTGTGATTAAAGCTGCAATAATTTCCCTGTTAGTTAGGTTGGCATGCACCAGTCCTTTGGTTTGGCACATCTCAGACAACTGGTTCCTTGTCAGCTTGCCATAATCTTCTGCTGACATGCTTGCCTGCTTTCACTAACTAAACTAAGCTAACAAAATAATAAATAAATAACTAAATGAATAAAACTGTTGTGATATGAAACTCTGAATGTATACCTTTTGGCTGCTCAGAGTATAATCACCTTCTTTAGTAACAACATGCTAGAGAAATTCAGTGTCCACACCACTGCTCACCAATATGTGAGAGAGTTGGTTCATGGGTGTATATCTGTATCTATATCTATATCTATATCTATATAAATATATATACATCTATGAAGCTATGTATATATAGGTATATATATATATATATATATATATATATATATATATATATATATATATATATGTGTGTGTGTGTGTGTGTATGTGTGGAGATTTGGTTCATACTTGGCTAACAACCACTAGGGTCCTTATAAACCTAGTTTTGCAACCCAAACATGACCTAGAAATTTAATTTATAAAGTGAGTGATGTACTGACTGCTTCTGCCCATCAGAGGCATATGCACCAGACCAGGGGTGAAGTTCTGATTACCCATCCATTGGTCCAAGTGGTGCTTAAATAGGGTATGGGAGGAACTCTTCTTCAAATAAATGGAGAGCCAGTTCCAGTGAAAGTGAATTCTCTGGGAAAGATATCTGTCTCTTCAACATGTCCTATTTATGTTGCAAATAAAGTTAAAGTCTTTTGATCTAGTAGTTCTGATGCTATTTGTTTTGCTGAAGTGTGAAAGGTTCATCAAAACAGGGTCAAGGGATGATATATGCCAGACAAAGTACACCTCTCAGAAGTCTGTATGATACTCAGAAAAGAGACAGGGCCTTGAGGCAATCGGAGTAGGGCATTGTGTTCACTCATTGTATTATTTTTGTATGGAACTTTTGTGGATGTTCCAGTTGCTGCATGTGTGTTGTCAAGCACACTATACTCAATGATGGGTCTGATGAGGGATGAGTATAATAGTACAGTGACCTCTCTGGACCTAGATGTCATGCCCATACTCATCAGATGAGCAACATAAAAGGATTTTCTTACCACCTTGGACACATGCTGGTTGAAGGCTTTGTTACTATGTACATGAGTTCCTAGATCCATGACTAGTGAATCAACTTTTATGGATGTTTTATTGATGAAGTAATTGGGGTGGCCAAATTCCTAAAAAGTGCTGTAATGCATTTCTTGGTACTGAATTTTAAGTCATGGCCTTGGCACCAAGAGTTTGTGTTAGACCTTCCTGAATGATGTTCTCATCTTGGGGGGATTCAATGACTTCTCCCAGTTTGTAACCATCTGTGAACTTGGGCTTGCCATTGGCTTTGACATCCAAGAAATAGATGCCAAAGAGGAGTGCGCCCAGCAAATAACCCTGAGGGACTCCACTGGTGACTGACCTCTTTTTGGAGGTGAACTCACTGATCCTAACCTCTTGGGTTCTATCTGTGAGCTAGATGTAACTATTTAAGATCTGCTTTATATGTGACATCCAGCAAGGTTTGTGCTGATTCCAGAAAGTCTAATTTCATGCAAGACAGAATGTCTGGAAAGTTTAGATGGCTTGGGTATAACATGTAAACTAATGTGCTTAATCCTATTATTATTTTAAATAGCTCTCAGACAAAATGAATTAATAGCTGTGACTATTTAAGAACATAAGATAGCAGATATAAAGATGATTCTAGAAGGGTGTAAAGAGTGTTGGTCAGAAGTCATTTTTATGATTGTCAAGCACTATTCAAATCACAGTTAAAACAAGCAATTTTTGAAAAAGGTACAGAATTTCCTGAAAGGTGAATTGGTGCTTACTATACATGTGATTACATGGGATGAGGAGGGTATAAGTTAATTCCCTAAGTGTTTTGTATTTTCTAAAGTTCAGTGAAAGGGATATCAGATTTTATGTGAGGATTGTAATATGTATTTAATACAGGCAGCTAAAATATTTACAGACAGATGTAAGCTCATTAAAGTCTACTGAACATCTGAAATGACCAATGTAAAGTCTTACAAATTAGTAAGAAATATAGTAAGTCCTTAAAATTTATTTATTGCATTTTATTTTACATTTTTTTACCAGGAAAGTCCAACTGGGTGTGGACCATTTTCAGCAGAGGCCCGGGGAGAAAAGCTCCAACATATAAAACAGTCAAAAATTTCCATGAGAAACATTTTTACAAGACAAGTTAGTCTTTAGTAATAAAAGTCTTATAACAATATTTAAAGGAGAAAAAGTAAAAAAAAAAATTCCAGTGATTACAAACATAGAGACAAAATAGATGTATAACAATTTTGAGTAGGATACAAATAGACAAGATAGTAATTAGTCAGGTTTAAAGTTTCATAAGATATGAGTGGAAAAAGGAGGTAGTTATAAGTAGTTATAAGTAGAGATGAGCAGAAGAAATATATAATTATGTCAAACAGAAAGGTACAATTAGTTTAATGTCAAACAATAATAGAAATTAGGGTACATTATGTGTACAGACTAGAAGAATGTGTGGATATAGATGAATGCTGTTTTAAAGAGACAGTTATTAATGTAATGATACTATTTGAAATAGAAGGACAGTAGTTAGAGTGATGGTAGGCAGTGATTTCAGAAATAATCAGTAGATTCATAAGGATGATTAGAGTAATAGGAAGGAAGTGTTATAACTGTGGATAGTGAAAGAAAAAAAAGGGCAAGCGTGTCTTATCCTGGAGTATTACACGAGCAAAGCCATTTGTTTGTCAGATGTTCTTTGAGCATTTTTTTTAAGTGGGTGATGTTAATTAAAGTTCTGAGTTCTAGTGGTAGAGAGTTCCAGATTTTGGCTACATAACTGGAGTAGAGGGCATCACCTGGGGTGTTTGTAGATTTGGTAACTATTGCTAAGGATTTGTTGGTGGAACGTAATATTCCAAGGTTAGAGTAAGGCTGTAGTAGGTTTTGTAGGATAGGTGTGTTGCTTAGTTGGTTAAGTAGTTTGTGTGCTATCATCAACTGGTTGTAGTAAAGAAGATGTGAGAATTCTAGCCAATATAACTTTCTTAGTACTAGACAGTGGTGTGTTCTGTATGAAGAGTCAGTGAGAAATTTAGCTACTTTGTTATAACTTGTTTATAGTTTACCTAGGTCAGCTTTTCTTTTTTTTTTTTTCAAAAAAGATTTTTATTAAAATTTGAATAAAGAAATAAATTACATAAAGTGGTCCATTTTTTTAACAATATTCAAAAAAGAAAAAAAAAACACAATCATTCTATATGTAACAAACAACATAACTATTTACAAATGACGTTCACATAAATATCAAACAAAATTATTGGTTAGTTCATATACAATCAATAATTTTCTAGCAAGTCTAATAAATTTTTCCACATATTAATTCTAGACATGTTTCTAATAGTTATTGACTTAATGGTCAAAAGTTCCAGACTGCAAACTTCAGTAAGAAGGTTTTTGAATTCTTGAAACGTAGGGGAAGTTTCTGATTTCCAGTTAATTGTTATTATTTTTCTTGCTACTGCTAAAATAGTCCATATTAATGTATATTTAGGTCTTTTAACACTTTGATGTATTGGAGTGTTAAATATAATTAAAGATTTAGAAATCAAGAAATTATCTGTAAATAAACCTTGAAGAAAACTATTTATATCTTTCCAGTATATTTTTAGAAGTATGTAGTCATAGAACATATGAGACCAGTCAGCTTTTAATACTTCTTTGCATCTCCAACAATCATTGATGTTCTTATTGAATTTATTTATAATGTGTGGTGTTATAAAGGATCTATGCATATATTTCCAGGTGTATAACTTCCACTTTGGGGAAGATGTAGTGTAGTAGTCTGATTCTAATATATTTTGTTTGTCTTGATCTTTAGGAGCATAGTTATTAATTATATTGAAATATTCCCAATATTTATCAGTGTGAAAAATTGTATCATTTCTAAGTATTTTGTTTATGAGTGTTAATTTGTTTTTGTCAGTGTTTATATTTTGAATAAGTGTAGTCAAAAATAAAATTATTTTAGGTAATGGATATGCTAAATGTAAGGGAATTGATTCCAAATTATTTATAATATATTGTCTAGATTCCTGTATTCATAGCCGTGAGTTAGAGTCTATGTCATATTCAAATTTTAGTTCCTCAGGAGACTTTATCCTATCTTTGTCTATTAATTGAGACCAATAAATAAGATGTTTCTCTTTGAATAATAGCAGTTTTGTATTATCTATCGTGGTTAATATACCTTGAGTAAAAGTAATTGGGAAAAGAAGGAAAATCCATGTTTTATAATTAGTGAATTTGAAAAAAAGTTCCTAAATGTTTTTAGGATGAGTAGCAAATAATTTGATTTATTTAACTTATATGATTGTACTGTAAAGATATCTTTTAATATCCACAAAATAAGATTATTTAACATTAGTGTTTTTTGAATGTTTAGTTTATTAGAAGAGTCCCATGCTAACGAGATTAAATAGTGTTTCCGTTTAGAAGAATATGTATTATTGATTAGAAAGGAGACTATGTTAATAATCGAGGATAATGTATATAATTCCAAGTTAGGAAATCTTATACCACCATTTGTCCAGTCCTTTATATGATGTTGCAAAGCTATTCTGGATTTATTAGGATACCATAAAAATTTCAATAACAAAGAATATTTTTTTTAAATTATCGTTTTAGGGGGAATTAATGAAAGTGATTGAATAATATAAAGCATTTTAGGAAGAATAGTCATTTTTATAATAGAAAGCCTTTCATCCATGGAAAAGAGTAAATTATTCCATTTTTTTATAGAATCTTCAATTTTGCTTAAGCAGTTATTAAAGTTTAATTGAATTATATCTTTTATGTTACTGGTAATCACTATTCCTAAATATATTATCTGATTATTTTGGGGTATAAGTTTTTTATACTTTTGTTGAATTGTGTTTTGTTTTCGATTAATTGGGATGATCTGAGTTTTATTGTTATTAAAACTTAAACCTGATATTTTTTTAAAATGTATTAATATTTTTAAATATGGCAGGAATAGGTCTGTAGTTTTCTCCTACTGTTACCAGAATATCATCAGCAAATAATTGAATTTTAGATGAAGTATCTGAATTTAACTTATAACCTTGAATGTTTTCATCATCTCTTACTAGATTGGCCCATGGTTCCATAATCAATGTAAATAAAAGGGGGGGATAAAAGACATCCCTGTTTAGTCCCTCTTGTAATAGGAATGTTTTCTGATATGACAGTGCCAATTTTGATATATGCCTGACTCCCTTTATATAAGTTTGTTATAAGATTTATAAACTTATCTGAGAAATTCAATTCATCTAGCAAATAAATAAATAGTCCCAATTAACTGAATCAAAGGCACAATTTATATCTAAACCTATTAAAGTTAAAGTTTTATTAGAGGTTTTTGCTGAATCTATCAAAGTAATTGTTCTTCTTATATTGTCATAAGTAGTTCTATTTACAATAAAACCTGTTTGATCATCATTTACTAATGATGGCAAAAAATGTTTAATCTCTCAGCATATATGGACATAAACATTTTGTAATCTGTATTTAATAAAGAGATTGGTGTGTATGAAGAACATTTAGTAGGATCTCTGTTTGATTTGATTATTGGTGAGATAAAGGTATATTTCCAAGAAGGGGGTATGAAGGTGTTGCTTTGGGAAATATTAAATACTTTATGCAGAATATTTAAAGCAGATTTAGGTAATAATTTATATATTTCTGGGATAATGCCATAATTCCCGGGGGCTTTGTGTAATTTAAGTTTTATCTGGTTTTATATATCTTGTAAAGAAATAGGTTTATCTATATTATTAGTTTGATCTCTTGATAATCTGTATTTAGTATACTTTGTTATAAATGTCTTAATCAAATCTTTTGAATCCGTTATCTGGGAATTCTGATTTATCTTATGAAAGAATTAACCTTTACTTTAATTAAGTCATCTGTTAATTCTTTGATATTAGAATTCTGTCTATTCTGGACTTTGTTTTATGTCTGTGGGAGTAATGAGTGTATGGAAGTGAGTCTAAATCTGCAAAGCTATTTATATATTTTAATATAAATTATTGCATAAAGTTCAGTAGTAATTTAGCTGAAGTTGAAATTTTTCTTTTTACTGAGGAGTTAGTATCGTCATCATTTAATATACAATTAAAATCACCTGCTATTATTAAATTACCTTTAGCGAGACTAACTATTTCATTTAAATGCATTTTAACAGTGTTTGAACCAATACCTGGAATCCAATATATATTTATTAAAGTATATATTTTTTGTTTAGTTCTATTGTGACTGAACAAAACATACCTTTGTTATCTTTGTATACTTCTAGTATTTTAGGCATGGGAAGTGTTTTATTCTATAAAATAGCTACTCTTTTCTTTTCAGTGTGTTCTGAGCTTGTTAAAATTGAATAATATATGGTATTTAACTTATCAGTATCTGTGGATATTAAATGTGTTTCTTGTAAAAAAACAAGATGTAATTTATGAATTTTAAGATATTTGAGCAAGCTTCCTCTCTTGCAAGGATTATTTAGACCATTAATATTTATTGAAATACCCTTTAAAAGAAACATTTATATTATGTGATGTTATGTGATCCTATCTCGCCTACATTCTGTACTGATGAGTTCGGAGCCGATCCCTCGGCTCCGACTCGGCACGCTAATGCTATAGAGCGAGGCCTCTTATTGGCTGAGCTATCTTTATCCCAGGATGCACCACCACTAATCCCCCAGATCTCGTTTGCCGCTAACAAGCATAGACGTGGTCTCAACATTGGCTGGGCTAAGTACTATTTATTTAGGCTTTTTCCTGTCACAAATTTCCTTTATTGTTGTTATATTAGTGTGATTGGTGAATTTCTGTTGGTAAATTCGTGATTTTTTTAGTCAGGGAAGGTTTCCCGTTTTAGTTAGAGGGGCCTTCCCCTGTTACTTTGCTGCTTGTGTATCTTTCTTGGGTCAAGTACCCGTTTAAGTTAGAAGGTCTTGACTCTCTTTCTCTCTTTCTCTCTTTTTTGTCTGTTAACTGTTTAGTGTAAAAAAAATATATATATATATATAATTTGTTAAAGTTGTTGAATTTAACTTTACCTTTAACTAAAGTTTAGTGTTTTTTACTTAGATAGGTTCTGTGGCAAAGCAGTTATGTCTAAAGAACACAAACCCTCCGGGTTTAAGAAATGCACAAGGTGTGGTTTTAAAATGTCCATAACGGACGACCACTGCTCGTGCGTCTATTGCTTAGGTGCTAAGCACCTACAAGAGTCATGTAGTGTGTGCCACGTGTTCTCTTCTAGAGTCCTCCAGGAGAGGAAAAACAAATTAATCCTCAAGGGATTAATCAAGCTTTCCTTTGAGGAGGCTTTATCTTCCTCTCTGTCTCCTTCTAAAAAGAATAAAGCGTCGGCTCCGACCAGTCAGTCGGAACCGACCGCAAAAAATCTAAGCAGACTTCTCCATCAGCTCCACGGACTTCGGAGCCGAGGTCGGAATGGTCTGCCTCGATGCCTCCAGCCTCGACCCCTCTGGTTTCGGAGCTGAGGTCTGGGGCATCGAGAGGCGGGTCTCCCTCATCGGCTCCACTGATATTGGAGCCGATAAGGGTTACCGGCTCAGACTCTTCCCCCTCGGAGCCGAAGTCCTTATCGGCACCGAGGGAAATTTCCTTGAAACCTTCCTTGGAGCCGATAGTTGTTGAGTCCATTCGGAGCCGGTCCCCGAGCCCTTCGGAGCCGATGGAAAAATCAGTTCGGGCCCGATCGGTATCCTCTAGATCATCCAAGATGTCTGATTCGGACATCGACAGGGTGCTCCTTCGACTTTTCCAGTCTCCTGTGTTCCAAAAGCTAGTTTCGTCTCCAGCCCATTTGGCTTCGGAGCCGATGGTCCACTCCCATTCTGTGGTTCCTCCTCCAACAGCTTCGGCACCATTGGAGCCGGTGCTGATGGAACCTGTGGAAGTGTTAGGGTCGGGCCCGACCCTTGCTCCAACTCCGGCTCTTGGGTCGGAGTTCAGTACATGGACTTCTTCCTTCGGCCCTGGGGGGGAGGCTTCGGGATTGATGCTTTCGGTCCCAAGTCTCCCTCTTGGTGCATCGGCGGCGGGAGTGCCATCCACTGTCGTGGCCACGGAGGTGGGACCCTCCCAGGATTCTGGTGGTCCCGCCTTCAGGGCTATGAGGAGTGCATTAGCCAAATCTTCCTTGGCTACCTCCACAGTTTCCCCAGCTCCTTCCCTGCATACGGAGACTGGGTCATTGGCAGTCCCCCTGTCTTTAGACAGCGGAGCCCCCGGGCCTCAGGTTACCCCTGCTGGGGTTTCTCCCCCTCCTGGAGGTCCTTCTGAAGCCTCTTCGGAAGAACCCCCCAGGAAAAGATCGTGCAAGAGGAAGCACGTTGACTCCCCCGATGAGTCTCTGACATCCGACACTGATCTCGATGATGCAGAGGGGTCCCCTAAGTCGTCCTCGGATGATGTCTCCTTTGCAGACATCCTGGAAGCCCTAAAACAACGAGACGGCTGGCAGTCCAAACCTCCCTCTGCTGATGAGTCAGTGTTCCTGAAGGCCTTCGGGGCTCAGCCCTCCGCCTCCTCGGGGTCTCCGCCCTTCGACGAGCTCTTGGATTTGATCTGTCGGCGGTAGAACACCCAGACTCTGTGGAACCGGTGCCTGCTCGTCCGAACAAATTTCTCGGCCCTGATAGAGAGTTCCTAACTAAAGGTGTGGCTGTAGATGCTTTGGTGGTGGCATCTGCTACCCAGCAAGATGTAGCAGAGGCTTCTACGTCCATCCATCCTCCTAATAAGGAGTCTAGGAGCATGGATCGATGCGAAAGCGCACCCTCCGTTCAGCGGCCTTTACACTGAGGTCCTTGAACTACCTACGCACTTTACCAGATTTCAGAGGGATCTGATTAAGGAGCTATCCGATACCCTCTTGGGTAACCTGCCTGAGGAGCTGGCCCAGACGGTTGGCTCTCAGCTGGCTACAATGTCATCCATTTGAACTCGTCCATGAGGCTCATTTCTTATGCGGCAAGGCGAGTAGAGCGGCGGTACAGGCATTGTTCTACGGAGACAAGCCTGGCTCCGTCTGTGTCATTCGGAGGCCTTTAAGTCTTCATTTGCCGACGCCCCTTTGATGGGTCCTCCTGTTTGGACCCAAGGTAAAGGACACACTAACCCGCTGTGAACAGGAGGGTAAGACTCTGACTGCCGTAGGGGCACGATTTTCCACTCCCTTTTGGCCTTATCCCAAGGCTAAAAGAGGTGGGAAAATGTGGTTCCGTAGATCTCAGAAGCCTCATCCCTCTCAGCAGGAGGGTTCCCCTTCCAGAGGCAGAGGAGGGAGAAATTCATCCGGAAGACGCCGTCCCAGAGGCGGCAGAGGCCCTCGCAACACTGGAGACCGCAAGTCCTTTCGTGGCTCTTCAGCCTTTCATAGTCCCTGAGGGATTGCCCGGCTGTGCTGCTCCGGAGCCAGTCAGGGGTCATTTCTCGAAGCACCTAAAGGACTGGGAAGGTATCACTCAGGACCGATGGGTGCTTCGGATTATCGCCGGAGGTTACTCCATCCCATTCTCTCACCCCCCCCTCAGTCCAAAAAAATCCCGGACCCGCCACCCAGTCAACGGGATACAGCCTCAGAAGTTTCAAAGCTGCTGCAAAAGGAGTCATCCAACCGGTCCCACAGACCAGATCGGATTAGAGACTTACTCAAGATTCTTTTGGTGCCAAAAGACCGGGGACTTGATTTTGGACCTCAGCATCCTAAACCGTTCAGTCAGAAAGTCCAAGTTCGAATGGTCACCTACAAACCATTCTCCCATTGTTGGAGAAAGGTGTTTGGATGTGCTCCATAGATCTCAAGGACCTATTATCATATCATGGTACATCAAGCATCCAGGAGACATCTGCTTCAGCCTAGGAGGCAGTCATTTTCAGTTCCGCGCTGCCCTTTGGTCTCACCACAGCCCCAGGGTGTTCACCAAGTGTTTGGCAGTCGTGACTGCTCACCTGAGAAATCTAGGATTCCAGGTGTTTGATATCTAGACGACTGGCTCCTAACTGCCACCTCCAAGCATCTACTTCATGGAGCCTACAAGCCACTATATCACTGGGCAATTCCCTTGGAATCACCTTCAATTGGCCAAAGTCTGTGTTGCTGCCATCTCAACGAATAAGATTCACAGGGGTAGAGATAGACTCAAACCAAATGCGGGTCTATCTACCTACAGACAGGATACAAACCATACAGGCTCAAGTTCGAGCCTTACTTCCCAGATCCAAAGCCCCAGCCAGAATGGTTCTGCAGCTATTGGGATCCATGTCCGCCACGGTTCTTCTAATCCCCTTGGCAAGGTTGCACATGAGAATTCTACAGTGGCTTCTCTCAGCTCAGTGGTCCTTTCAGGAACTTCCCCTCACTCACCTTGTATGGATCACGGAATCTTGCAGACGGGACCTTCGCTGGTGGCTAGTGCCCTCCAACTTGAATCAGGGATGACCCTTTGTTCTTCCTCCTCCAGCGGCCACTTTGACCACGGACGCCTCCCAGACGGGGTGGGGGGGCATTCCCTGGGCAGATCAGTCCAAAGCAAATGGCATCCGGAAGAGACTTTGCTTCATATCAACATCTTGGAAATGAGGGCAGTACTTCTGTCCCTTCAAGCCCTTCACGATTATCTCCCTCATGGCGTAATTGCTGTTCACTCAGACAACATGTCAGTTGTTTGGTACCTGAACAAACAGGGAGGGACCAGATCCTATCCTCTTTGCAGAGAAGCAACGAGAGTTTGGGAATGGGCAGTCTCGACCAAACGCTTCCTAGTGGCTACTCACATACCGGGCAAGTCCAATGTGATAGCCGACAGATTGAGCAGGACCATCCTCTCTCCTCACGAATGGTCTCTGAATATGACAGTTGTAAGTCAGATTTTCAGCGAATGGGGAGTTCCATGTTGCGACCTCTTCGCGACTTCTCTGAATGCGAAGTGCAAAGAATTCTTCTCCCTAACCCGGCTCCTGGGAAGAGCCCCATGGACGCATTAGTCCATCCTTGGCCCACCGGCTTGCTTTATGCCTTCCCTCCAGTTCCTCTCCTTCCCAGAGTGATTCAAAAGGCATCTCTCTTGGGGAGCAAAATGATCTTAATTGCTCCTTACTGGCCTCGTCAAGTGTGGTTCCCCTATCTTGAAACATGCCCTGGAAGGTCCATGGTTCCTGGATCAGATCCCAGACCTACTGGTTCATCAGTCGGGTCTATTCCACCAGTCCCTACACGCCTTAAAATTGACAGCTTGGCTCCTCCTCGTCCGACGATAGTCAGGAGCCATACATTGGATCCAGATGTTGTACACATATTATCTTCGGCCCATAAGTCTGCTACAAAGAAACTGTATTCTAGCAAATGGAAAAGATTTGCTATTTGGGCTCAACTCCGGGGCCTGGACCCCATTTCTATTCCCGTGGCAGAAGTACTAAAATTTCTGACTTCTCTTTTCAATCAAGGCTCTTCAGTTTCTACCATCAAGGTACAATTGGCAGCAATTTCTAATTTTCACGAATCCATAGACCCACCTTTAATGAGCAACAGATTGTGTAAGACCTTCTTAAAAGGTGCGGCTCTATTAAGACCTCCGATTTCTCATCCTGCACCTCCATGGGATCTCGATATAGTGTTATGTGCCTTGACTTCTTTTCCCTTTGAACCGGCAGCTACATGTGATCTAAAGTTTCTATCATGGAAGACAGCTTTTCTGGTGGTGATTACTTCTGCCAGAAGAGTTTCAGAGCTTCAAGCTTTGTCAGTAAAACCCCCGTACTTGGTTTTTTATAAAGACAGAGTATCCCTCAGACCAAATCCTTCCTTTGTCCCTAAAGTTTGTTCAACTTTCTGCTTACAACAATCGTTAGAGCTTCCAGTTTTTTTCCCAAAATACTCTAACAAAGCGGAGTTCATATTCCACACACTAGATGTCCACAGACAGTTACGTTTTTATTTAGACAGGACCAAACAAACAAGGAAAACAGATCAGTTGTTTGTATCCTTTGCAGATAACAAATTGGGCAACGCCGTCACAAAGGTCACTATTGCCAAATGGATCAGGGACTGTATTACTCAAGCTTATTTTTATTCTAACAAAGAGCTTACCACCTCTGTCAAGGCTCATTCTACAAGGGCTATGGCTACTTCGATAGCTTTTCATTCTAAGCTTGCTATTAGTGACATTTGTGCTCTTGGCTACATGGTCTTCCCGCACACCTTCATTTCCCACTACAAATTAGATGTGGCATCTAGAGGACGAGCTTCATTTGGTTCCACAGTGCTCAGGAGTGTTTTCCAGTGAGCCACCCGGGAGTTAGGTGCTAGGGACGCTGTCCCATCAGTACAGAATGTAGGCGAGATAGGATCACATAACATCTTTTAGTTATGTACTCACCATAACTTCAGATGTTTGGGATCCATCTCGCCATTCTAATAACCCACCCTCCTTCCCCCTTCCTTGGAGATCAGAGGATATCAGAAGGTCCGAATCCTGTTGTTTCATCTTGAAACATCTAACAATGTTATATAATCAAGTTGTGCATGTGTGCATGAATACGGACAAATAAGATCTGGGGGATTAGTGGTGGTGCATCCTGGGATAAAGATAGCTCAGCCAATAAGAGGCCTCGCTCTATAGCATTAGCGTGCCGAGTCGGAGCCGAGGGATCGGCTCCGAACCCATCAGTACAGAATTTAGGCGAGATGGATCCCAAACATCTGAAGTTATGGTGAGTACATAACTAAAAGTTATAAGTTATATACAAGGTAAAATATTTATAATCCATTTTGGTAAGCACTAATGCTAGAAAACACACTTATCAAAAAATAGACAAATTGAAGAGTCTCAAAATATGTTGCTATTGTGAACATCATAAAAAAAGTAACATATCATTGTAACAGAACATCAGTATAACAAATCTACCAGTACCCTTCCTGGAGTTCTAATTTGAGTAGCATATACCACTCAAATTATCCTCCTAACAAATAGCGACAATATCTCAGCTACTGTCAAATAGTATTATTGTCTGTAAAAAAGAGAAAGAAAAAAAATATATATATATATTCTTCACTGTTTTCTTCCCCCTATCCCCCTCTCCCCTTTAAACTATTCATTAAATTACTATTAAATTTAAAATAATATATCCAATTACTATATCTGTGCTTGGAGTTTAATTATTGTGAAGCAATTACATCAGACAGGAATCATAATTAAAACAATGCTTAACCTGTTTAACAATCATAGTATTTCAGATAGGGTTGTCATATGTATATGCTGGCATTTCTTTTCTTATATAACATTTAGTAATTTTGTATAAGTGAAGTTTATATGAAGTACATTTACAATCAATTAATGTTTCATAGTATGTATTTGTTATTTAATATGCTTTAGTACTGCATATAAAATTATCTGATGTAATGTAATTTTTATATTAACTATAGGTACAAATGCAGGTAGGGGATTACAAAGTGGAGAGTATTGTGTATTTATATGTTTTATGTATGTGTTTATATGTATGGGAGTGTTTAAACTGCTTATTTGTGTTTATATACCTATTTGCGGTGAAAACCGTGGTTCGAAATTCTAAAAAGTCAGTGCGACTTTCCCATAAGGTTAAAGTTCACAAAAATTGTGTCGCACAGTCAAGAATGATGTCATCAGGGTGTCTCTTCTTTCTATAATGAATGTAGCCTCTCGAGCTGGATTTCAAAGCTGTCCTGAGTAAAAGCAAGAACAGTAATGCTTGAATTCGTCTTTTTTTAGTCTCTTGGGTCTGTGTGGAACAACTGACGAAACTGGTATGTAAAAAAAAAGCTGAAAAGTGCACGAGACTCTCAGGGGCTAACAATAATATGTTAGAATGTAGATGCATCATTCTAATGACTTTCGCGTTTGTATGTGCAATCGCTAAAGTAATAATTATTAAACAGAACTGTCCCATTAATCTTGCATCAGTATTAGTAATGCATTAGATTTTGTTTACTTTTTACATACATCCTAGCCCTGAGAGCTTAACACTGTTCGTATTACACTAACGTCCACAATCAGATCCCTCTATTTCTCACAAGATCATACGAACAGCTTTTCATTTCCCCTTGTCTTTCATTTAAAGCAGAAGAACATTTTCAATTGTATTCTTATTAAAATTTTTTAAATACATTCAAAGTACATAGCCAAACTTGCCATATTTATGGTATCAAGATGTAGCACAGGAACACACATACATATTGAATATTAAAAAAAAAAGGGGGGGGGGAGAGAATGTTACACTTACATGTAGTTGCAACCGTGAATTTACTTTAAAGTCTTTATGTTTAGATTTAAAGTCTCATATTAATGGTGCATTTCTTTATTTCTTTAGCTTCTTTTTTTTTGTTCTACTGACTTCCAGTTGTCATTTTCAGCTAACCTTTTAAGACTTGCACTTGCCCATTCCATATCTTCTAGCTTTTCAATTATTTTGTTAGAGTTAACAAAATTAAGGGCTGTGTCTAAATCATCAAAAGTTTTGATACCATCCTGTAGAAAAATTTTTAATCTGGCTGGGAATAATAGATGAGATTTTATTTGTGCCTTTTTGAGTTCTTTGATTAAGGGTAGGAAAAGTTTTCTTTTTGCTATTACTGTTGAAGAATAATCATTATCAAAATGAATGGTATTGTCATTTAATTTAATGGGAGCTTTTGCCCAGGCTGTTTTTAGCACTAGTTCTTTATCATATGAAGATAAGAATTTTACAATTACAGATTTAGAAGAGTTATTTTACTTGTTTTAGATGAAGCAAAAGATCTGTGCGCCCTTTCGATACCATATGACAAGGCTTCTGGTAAGTCTAGTACATCTTGGATCCAGGTTGTCAGGAATTTTAACAGATTGTTTCCTTCTATGTTTTCTGGTAAGCCAAATATTCTAATGTTATTCCTTCGGGACTGGTTTTCTAAATCATCCACTTTGGATTGTAAGTATGTATTTTGCTTTATTAGAAAGTCTATATTATTCTCATCTTTATGTACTCTACTGTCAATGTCATTTAGTGCTAATTCAATACCTGAAATTTGAGATTTTTGAAACTGCAGATCTTCGTGTATCTTTTCCATTTGTTTAGTGCAGTCTTTTTTAAAGATGTCAATCTTTAAATCCATTTTATCTAGTTTGGCAGATAGTTCTTGTACAGTAGTGAGTAAAGAATGTAGGTCCTTTTTTAGAGAAGATTCTTGATGAAGTGCTTTTGATGTAGCCATTCTGTTGTCAGTGAAGATAGATAAAGTATCCAAGGTATTATTGACAGGAAAAAAAATCAAAATTTCTTCAGAATTTTGATATGTAGTTATAAAACTAGATGAGAGGAATTTATTACTGAAGACTGTAAGTTCCTCCAATAAGATTTACTGAAAAAATCCTGTCATACAAAATCTAAATTGACAGAGCTGAAGAGAATTGCTGCTATTCTGAGCCCATCTTGCCCACGCCCCAGGTCAGATTTTCTGAGGTTTATGAGTGTGGGTGAGGCATAAAAAAGTGTTGAGAGTTGATGAGTTCTAGCAATGGCTACTTTGGAATTGTTGGTCAGGAAATGTTTATTTTTATACAGAGTACTTACCTTTTTATGTACTTTTTTAATAGTTTGAGATATGCGTTGGTCAAATATCATGTTGTGATCAATGATGACACCTAGGAGTTTGGTCTGTTTGATGGGTTTAATTGTTATGTTACCTGCAGCAATTATGGAAAAGTTGGGTGGGGGGTGTAGGTTGCTCTAGTAGGTTGGAAGATTATTCAATTTTGATTTTTTTTATAAGTTGTGTATTAGAAAGCCATGCTGCCACTGCTGCAAAAGATTTTTGTGTTTTTTTCCTGTAGTTCTTGAAGGGTGTGGACTGCACATATTAGCGTGGAGTTATCTGCATATTGGACTAACATAGCTAGAGAAGTAGCTGTGTTGAAATTATTTATGAAAATATTGAAAAGAAGGGGAGAAAGAATGGAGCCTTGAGGCACTCTTAATTTGACTGGTAACACTGAAGAGATGTCTTGTGACCAGTTTACCGCTTGGTGTCGGTCAGTTAGGTATCATTGGAACCAAGTAAGGGCAGATGAGCTTAGATTTAGGCTGGAGAGGACTGCCAGAAGTTTCATATGAGAGACTGTATCAAAGGCTTTGGGCATGTCAAGGAATACTAATGAGACTATTTTTTCTTCACTCGTATGTAGGTTGATTGTATTAAAAAAGCTCAAGAGGGTGGTAATTGTACTATGGTTAGGTATGAAACCATATTATACAGGCAATAATATTCCTATTCTTGAAGATATTCTTGCCTGGTTAACCAACAATATAAACAATGAAACCATCATCCTAGGCGATGTCAGTATTAACTGGCTTGATATTTCTAATAACAACCTCTGTACTGATATTAACCTCCACATATATACTCAGCTAATCTTTGACATTACCAGACCTGACAGTAAAAAAAAACAAAGGGTCAATCTTGGATTGGATCTTGGTTTCTGACCCAGAAAAAAATCTCCTCTTCAGGGACTCTCCCAGATAACATCAGTGATCACTCCCCAGCTTTCATGATGCACAAGCCCATTTCCATACTAAACATGCACCAATATCGACTCATAAGAGATCTGTCCCATTTCTCCCTAATACATTCAATGATGTCCTGCAAAACACTAACTGGACCCCTCTTAAATTTCTCCCACTCAATGAAGCTGTAGAATATTTTAATTCTACATTTCTCAAGGTACTAAACAGTCTTACTCCAATCCGCCTAAAGAGGATCAAGGCAAAACATGCTACTTGGCTTACAAAATCCACAAAGCAAGTTATGTCCACTAGGGACAAAGCCTGGAATGCCTGGCAAAAAAACCCAAAAAAACAAACAAACAAAAAAAAAAAAAAAAAACAGTCTGTAACCTCACACAATATAAACAACTTTGCAATCAGGCCAAACGCTTAGTTATCAAAAACAAAAAAGAATGTTTCCAAGCTATCCAAGAACGACATAAACTAAATCCCCAAAAAATCTGGGGAGCTATCAACTCCCTTCTCCACCCAGGAACTAGTAATAACCCATGTCCTAACCCAGAAAAAACACCCTCTGAGCTAGCCTCCCTCTTTGACACATATTTCATTGGCACCATCACTAAATTTACTTCCAGCTACTCACCCATCAACACTGACCCACCAGGGACACTTTTAGCATATTTCCCTTCTAATCCTCTTCCCCCTTTCACACTTTCATCCATAGCCACCTCTACCATTAAATCTTCTTCTCAAATTCAAACCCTGTACCCATGCCCCAGATAACTTACCTGCAGAATACTTTCAATTCTCAGCTTCCTCCATTGCCTATCCCATTAGTATCCTCCTCAATAGGTCCATTAAAGAATCTTACATACCTGATATCTGGAAAAAAGCATTTGTCCTTCCTCTCATTAAAGGTGGCAATAATTCCAACATCCCTAACTTCTGTCCTATTGCCATTCTCTCCCCATCTCAAAAATACTAGAGAAATGTAGTCATTTTCAGTTGCTCTCTCATCTGGTAAAACACCAAATCCTCTCCCCCACTCAACATGGCTTTAGGCCTGGACATATAGCACCAACACTGCCCTCATTTCCTTTTTGGATACCGTAAATAAGGGCTTGAGATGCTGGGTCCTTAGTTTCAGCACACTTTCTTGATTTATTAAAGGCATTCAACACTATATCCCATTCCCTTCTGCTTACTAAACTCTTTGACCTAAATCTGTCTCCCTCTACCCTTCAGTGGTTTACTAATTACCTCAGTAATAGGCAGCAATCCACTATATGGCAACACTCCTCTTTCTCTTTCCTAAATACTAATACCGGTGTTCCCCAGGGTTCAATACTGGGTCCCCACTTATTCAGCATATTTGTTAATAACTTTCATACCACTCTTACCCATAGTACCATTATCCAATATGCTAATGACTCCACTATCATCTGCTCTTCTAAATCTGCCGCTGTACTACAGCATCTCACCCAAGAAGCTTTTTCTTGCTGCAAAACCTGGATGTCCCAGAACCATCTCATCCTCAACCCTAATAAAACAAAACTTTTAATATTTACCCCAACTAAATCTAACCCAGTTGTCAAGTCTCTGTTTTCCATTCACTCCCAAACCATCACTATCTTTGAAGTTGTCCCTAGTACCAAATTGCTAGGTGTCATCATTGATGACAATTTAACTTTCGATCTTCACATCTACAGCAATATCAAAAAAACCTATCAAAAACTGGGTCCACTATATAGACAACTATTTTCTTAGTCTCTCTGCTCAACAAAGCCTTGGCCTCTTCCTTCCTGCTTCCTACTTTGCTATACGGTGCTCCCATCTTGACCAATCTTCATTCCTCCTTGAGAACAAAACTTGACTCTTGCTACAACAAAGTTGCCAAAATTGCTACTTATGCAACATTTTCTACCCATCATTGTTCCTGTTTGCTTCAACTAAACTTGCTAGAACTCCAACACTATCACTCTTTTCTACAATTAACTACAGCTCACAAGTTCATCTATCACCCAAAAACCTGTCCTTCACTCTCCTCCATACTGACCATGTGCTAGCATAACCGACACCTCAGGTCAGAAAACAAAATGTTACTGTCTATCAAGAAACCCAAGTTATCAGCCAGCCAAATGTTGTATTCCTATACTGTCTCCAGGGCATGGAACAATCTTCCCCCTGCACTCAGGATTATCTATAATCCTGCCCTCTTTAAAAAAATCACATAAACTGCATCTGTCTTCTCACTGGTTATGCTCCTACACCCAAGTAAACAACCCCAACACCTAACTTATCTTTCCTGTGCTTCACCTTTAATTTTTCTATTACTATAATTTCCTTTCTCTTCTCTCTGCGTACTTACTACTTATCGGTTCATTAGCTTTACTTATTTCCCTCCTTAGCCCTCCATTCTTACACCAAATTTAACTTCCCTCTGCTATGATCCTTGCAGATATATTTTACACTAATGTGTGTTAGCATGTACACCTGTTAAGTCTATTTTACCATGATTGTAATTCTATTGCTTGTTATTCTTATGTGTATTAATATTTTCTATATATCAATTGTACGTAATTATTGTGGAGCTTTTCTCCATGGGCCTCAACTGAAAATGGGTTCATTCTAGGCCCAGTGGACTTTCCCAGTTAACAAATGCAATAAATAAATAATAAGTAAATATTGCCAGTTAGATAGTAGATTGTTGTCTGCGAGGCAGCATATTAGATGAGAATGTATGCACCTCTCTAAAATTTTTGATAGAGGAGATAATATAGCAATATGTGTGTAACTGGACAGTTCTGTTGAAATGCCACCTTTGTGGAGGAGAATTATGTATGAGAATTTCCAGAGATATGGGACTTGGTGTTTAGTGATAGATAAGTGTATTAGAATTGATATCAGGTCATTAGCTGACATTTTGAGGTATTCTATTGGGAGGTCATCAGCTACACGGTTTGTTGGTTTCAATTTTTTTATGGTATTTGTTGAGATGGTATGGAAGAAGAAAGTGTTGTTGTACCTATTTTTAGATAGTGATGAAGTCTGTGGTGGGGTAGTGCTAGGATACTTTTGGTAAAATAATTGTTGAATTGTTTGGCAGTTGTGCCCAATGTTGGGGAAAGTGTGAAGAGTGGTGAAGATGCCTGTCTGGAGTGTAGCATATTTTTGATAGCTGACCAGAATTTTTGTGTGTGTGTGTTTTTTTTATGTATGATTTGTATCTTGGTATAGTATTTTTATCTAGTTTGATATGTGCTTTGGCTTTGTTTTGGAGCTGCTGCTATGTTAATTGATTTTGTAGATTTTTATTACTGTTCCATTGATTCCAGGCTTTATCTCTAGTTTTAAGAAGATTTGTAGTATCTCTGGTTAGCCAGGGGGTGATGTTAGCTTTTGTTCTGACTGTCCTAGGGGGTGCTGTACTATTTTAGACATGTAAGGTGCTGTTGAAATATTCAGTTGCATTGTTGAGGGGATAGCTCTTTTAGAATAGACCAGTTACATTGGCTGAGAGTGTTCGCAAGAGTCTGGGGACTGAGATTGTTTTTATTTCAGATTTGGTGGTAGATAGTATTCTTTGGCATATTAGTCTTTTGTCTCAAGAGGAAGGTTGGTATGTGGTCGCTTAGGCTGTCAGTGAGACAGTTTGAATGTTGATAGTCTGTAACTTTGTTAGCAAGGGTCCAGTCGAGGATAGAGTCTCTATTTAATTTATTATCTATTTTAGTGGTGTTTTGATTAAGCTGTGTAAATCCATAGAGGTTTATGTGACTGGTATGGCTCTGTGCATTACAGGTGTTCAAATCTAGGGTGAAGTCACCAGTTATGATAGTTTCTTGGGACATGGTATTTGTGGTCCATTGATGTAAGCTTTCTAAAGTAGTGAGATTGTTCCCAGGTGGCATATATACCCCTGCTGTAACTACGTGTTTATTATTGATTTCTAGTTTTGAGAAAATAATCTCAGTGTTATTGAAAGTTAGGATGTTTAGGTTAAGGTGTTGTAATGTTAGGTTATTTTTATAAAGTATAGCAACCCCTTCAACTTTTTTCCCTTTCCTGTCTTATATGAGGATGTTATAGCTGGGGGGATTACCTCATTGTCTTCAGTTTTAGGTTTTAACCAAGTTTCAATTAGTACAACTATGTCAGATGACTATTGAGAGAGTGTGGCATGAAAGTCTTGAACTTGGTTGATGAGACTTCTGATGTTTAAGTTTATTAGTGATACTTCTGACTTTTTTCCTATGTAAGTTTATTATATTGTATAGATGTGAGACATGCAGCAAATTTATATCTTCTGTGCTTGAGGTCATATGGCAAGTCTTAATAGCAAAGATGTGCATGTGCACCCTTACTCTATGCCTCAAATGGAAAAAATGTCCAAATTCACAATCAAAAGAAGAATTTTGAAAAAATGACAAGAGCAGAGCAATACACTAGGTAGAGTTTGGTATGTATATTGAAAACTACTGATGAGGTCACCAAATAGTTCTACACTATGATAGCAACTGCCTTTTCCATCTAAGTTCAGTACTATCATTGCTATAACCATTTATTGAGCGTGAGACATTAATATTTCGGCTTTTTAAATACTATCCTTACTATTAAGGAATAATGCATTGTTCAGAATGGATACCACATGGTATATAGATATATATATATATATATATATATATATATATATATATATATATATATATATATATGCATACACACACACATACACACACACACACACACACACACACACACACACACACACACACACACACACACACACACACACACACACACAAAAATACAAGACATATCTATGGCATTTACAATGAATGCCTTTTTGTTGTACTAAGTTAGTGACTGAACTACCTGAACTTCTGTTTGTATCAATTATTTACACAACTTTGCTTTTCTTGGTTTGTACAATTTTGAGAAATGGCTCAACAGACCACACCTTCATCCTTTATTCAGTGTGTAATGTGTCTTTCCCCAGTGCTTGTAACCACACCTGGAGCAGCATGGTGTCTGATTAACTTACTCTCTTATTTTCAGCTGTGCCATAGTGACCTTGGAAGCCAGGCCTATTATGTCATTTTCCTACCATGTTTTTGTCCTATTTCCCCTTACTAAGTAACATCAGATATTTTTTGCTTCAGTTTATCTATTTCCCCAAGTCTTTTCTTACATATCTCTCCACCCTGCACAGATTCACAATTTTGCAATTAATAAATCTGATGTAGGCAAATGTTTTGTCTTCAATGAATAATGAGTAAAGCAGCTTCTTAAACTTACACCGTCTGACTTTGTATCTCAGTTACGTGTATCAGTGAATTCTTGTGGCCCTTGATTTCTGTTAAAATAAAACATATGGCAGATTTTTCTTAGGGTCACAGAACTATTTGAATTTGTCTTGTATATCTTCCAGTTAGTAAAAGCAAATGTGTTAAATACCTTTATGACATAATATCCAGCAAGCTGAAAAGATGTGGCTACTTTTACCACTTTATTTTAATCAGCTATCCCAGGTACAGCACAAAAGAGATCAAATTTGCTACTGCTCTTCTCTCCTTTACCAACCAGGTTAATCAACTTAGAAACAACAACAACTTCGTATCAGCCATATTCTTAGATCTATCTAAAGCATTTGACATGGTCTCACATAACCCACTTATAGACACTCTAACAACCATGTCCTTTGCCCCCTCCACTACTTCCTGGGTCAGAAACTGTCTCTCTGATAGAAAACAGTCAAATGGCAAGGTATACTATCACCGCTACTACCAACTACCATTGGAGTTCCACAACGATCAACACTGGGTCCTCTACTATTTACCATTTTCATCAACAAACTACATACCTCCACCCTGCATGCATCACTTATACAATACGCAGATGACTGAACCCTAATCTTCTCAGCCCCATCCAGAAGCACTCTTCAAAAGCTTACTCAAAAATCCTTTTGCTCTGTGGAAAAATGGATTACTGATATCCAACTTATTCTAAACTCCAACAAGACCAAATTACTTCTTTTCACCCCAACAAATCCAAAACCCACACCTCCTTTCTTCACCATCACCTCCAAAATCAGCAACACAATCTCTCCATCCCCCCATACTAAGCTCCTCTGTGTTGAAATAGATAAGGATCTTCACTTTGATGTTCATATCTTCCAAATCATTAAAATAAGTACACAAAAAGTTAGGAACTTTTTACAAACACAAACAATTCCTATCAGACCAAGCACGTATCACCCTAGCCCAAACCCGCCTCTTGTCTACCCTACTATATGCATCACCAATCCTAATTCACATCAGGAAAACAGACTTAGGCAAACTAGAATCATGTTACAATAAAATTGCAAAATTCGCCAATAGCTCCATTTTTAGAAGGCATCACTGTCTTGCCTTAAAGGAGCTAAAATGGTTAGAACTACCTCAACTAATTAGATACCACCAACTAGTACTCACCTTCAACATACTAAAGAATCCCCACAAAACTCCAGCCCTAACCCAGCTACTAAACCAATACTCAGTAAACCGTCCTAAGACCCTGCTCTGTATATCGAAAGCCAACAACACTGCAGGGAAAGCTTTTTTCTCTCATACCATCGCTAAGGAATGGAATAACCTCCCCCAAAATATCTCTTCTGCAACATCTATCTCACTGATCAAAAAGTCACTTAAGCCACACCTCTTGCAGACCTGGCTTTGTCCTTGCATTACCTAAATGCTTTCCTGCTCTCCTCTATTTTCTCACTACCCTCCTCTCTTTCACTGCTTACTATGTCTAATACACAGCACTCAGAAACTCCCATACAGGGCCTACTATTTGCTACTGTTATGTCTTGTGAGATGTCTCTTTGATTGCATCAGTCAATGTGTGTTTTTTCCCAAATACCAACATCCAGGGTCCAATATGTGTGAAGTAAGCCTGCCTGGAACAAAGTATTGTACAATATATCTTGATTTTATATATACCACTGTATAAAATTTTTGATGTGGAGCTTTTCTCCCCGGGCCTCTGCTGTAAATGGACCTAGTTCCAGTCAGACATTCCCGGTAAACAAATGTAAAATAAATAAATACATTTCTACAGTTGTTGTTTAAAATATTCTGTCACATTCCCATGAAGAAATAAGAACACTGATGAATTTAATGGCAGGATAGAATCCATGTAAAAAAGTTCACTGCTTACACACTGTAATGGCAACTTCAATCTCATTTTGCTCAAAAGTCCAACATTTCATAACTATAAACAAACAGGTTAATTGCATTTTATCTGAGAAGCTTCTGAACTGCTCTGATATGCTGTGGCATGCCTTTTCATGTCATTTGTTTGGTAATTTTATCTGCTGTTTGCTCATCTTGCACACGTTTTAGCTTGCTTTAATTAAAATCACTGCAGTTTTTAGTTTTGAATTTCCCTAGTGTTCCAGTAGCAATTTTTCCCTTTGCATTTTTCATGTTTTGAATTTGAATTGATGGTTTTAGCCCTTTCTCCTGATTACTTGTCCATACTACAAGTAAAGTAAACCCACACAAAACTCTAGAACTGACTCCAATACCCTGAAACACTTCTGAGCACCATGTTATAGAATTTAGTTACATTTTCTGTACCATTTTATATACTATGTAAGCATTACAGCAAAGTCTCACAGGAGAGAAATTAAAATGCTTCTGGAATATTTGCTGACATAGCATGAAACATCAAAAGATGGAAGACCATAATACACTGCTTGCACTAAGCCTTATGAGTAATAAATATATAAAGACATGTTAAGTATTGTGTCACTTAATTGTATAAGGGGACAGATTTTTTTCTGATCAGAAGAACTTTAGCAAACATGTCAGTCTTCTACTTCAAGTGTTTATAGGAATATGTGTTAGTGTATATAAAATGTAATATACATGTAATATATATCTATATCTCTATCTATCTAGCTATCTATCTATGTAGAATATAAATTACAGACATCTTGCCTTCTTTACGTTATTTGTATCTCTTCTCATTCACACCAAAATCAGACTGGATTTGTCTGTCTGTAGTTAGACTTGGTATCCTTATAAAATTTCAAGTGGACATATCTCAGTGGTACAGCAGGACTGCTTCTTGATACAACTTTCCTTTGAACATTTTTCATTCAGTGTTCTCTGTCTTATATTATGTGTGATAATTTCCATCCTTACTCTAACATGTCTGTTCAGCATAAATTCTGCGGGCGTCAATCCAGTTATGCAGTTAAGTGTGGCACTGTACTTAAGATTAACAGATCCTTATCTTACACTTCCAACATCATATTTAATAATTTTCTAATGTCAACTTTGAATATCTCAACATAAAATTGGTTTGCATTAAAAACCATTTTGTCTGCTCCATGAGCTATGCATTCACATGGTCAAGGGTTTAAATAACCAATGTGATTGCAGCCTGATATCATTTCAGCAGCTAGTAAAATTATGTGGTTTCCTAGCTTATCAGGCAACCAACCTTTGTGTTATTGGTTTTGTTCATCAGGTAGGTGATTCTGTATGTTTTGAGTTTTGGCTTTGAATTGTTTTTGTATTTGTCAATATTATTATTCGGAGAGGGTTCATTTGAATTAAAAAAGTTTTACTTACCAACTTTTAGCTTCCCTGTCATGTAGCAGACCTAGCTTCCCTGTCATGTAGCAGACCTTGACTGTGTTTGTTGCCCCAGTAATCTTCTATTGGGGTGGGTGTCAACTTTATTTTAATGTGTTCCCTTCCTTTCTTCACCATCTAATTTCCTTCCTCAGTTGTAAAAAAAGAGCATATATATATATATATATATATATATATATATATATATATATATATATATATATATAGATTCACTTCATAACACTGAAAGCTCAAAACACTGAAACCAAAACACTGAAACTTCAAAATCTTGAAAACTCAAAACACTGAAACTCAAAACTCTGAAAGCACATATCATACATATACTGAATTTAAACAACATAAATCAAAACACTTTCCACCAAGTGTAATGGGCAAATATGTGGCCATTGGCATGGGAAATAGTTGCAAAATTATAAAAAATAACTTTAATTTTTTTTTGGCTGATTTTGGCCATTTAAGCATAGGGCAGCGGCGAGCAAACGGGATCACCTTGAAAATAAGGAAAAAAGTTGGAAATAAGCTTTTAAACCCAAATCAGCATTCTGCCATTATAGTCAATGGCATGCATAAGACAACAATGCCATGGAATAGTGGTTGCTAAGGGGGAAGGCTGTCAGTTTTTGTAACCATACATTAGCAGTCACTTTTATGCAAATGAGGAGATTGATACTGAATCACAGATTTCCCCCTCAGTGTTAGCTTGCACCCAACCATGTAGGTGCAACAACACCATGGTATAAGCATAAGAGGTAGATGACCTCATAAGGGGGAGTGGAACGCATGCTGTAAGCTTATTGGAGCTCAGTGGTCTGTGTTTGGCCTTAGCTAAACACAAGCTGAGGAAGAGGGGGGTGTTTGAGGCTGCCTAGCAGTGTTTACATTGCCAAAATGGGTGTGCGCCCCATGCACTGGGTTTTAAACAAAAAAAAAAAAAAAACAGGAACTAGCACCTCTGTTCACATCTGAACACTGTGTGTGTGTGGTGTGCCTTTGGGCTTAAACGGGAAGGCAATGGGAAGGGAAAACATCAGTAGGAAGGCAATCAAGGAGAACTAGCATAGCTGGCAGGTGAACTGTATCAGAATCAGCCAATTACACAGGCAACAGCCCAGCCCAGAACACTGCTATAAACTATGCAAACACCTTTCACTCTGGTTTTTCCCACAAACTCTACACCACCGGTGTACACAGATGGGGAAATTTTACCTGAAAAAATTAAAAAAATTATAGGGGCTGTTGTCGCTCTCATACATCAATATGTGGAAGAGGCTGAGGGTGGTGAGGATGAGAATGCTTATGACCAACCACAATGAGGAGAAGGCGAAGAGTGTATAGACCCAGGGTAACCTACCAGAGGCTACATGAGCTGGAGATAGTGGAGTGCTATAGGGTGGGCAGGGACATACTACAGCAAATTGTTGAGCTGTGCTGGCCACGCCTCACACACAGAACCAACAGAGGAGAACTCATCCCTGTGGATACCAAGGTATGTGTAGGGTTAAGAATACTAGCCACAGGTACCTTCCAAAGGCCAACTGGGGATATCATGGGGATCTCGCAGGCATCAGCATCCAGGGTACTCCACCAGTTCCTGGATGCCATGTCAGCACATGCCGGTGAGCACATATATTTCCTCAACACCCGTGAGGCGTTGACCAGCAATATTTGTCTCTTCCACCAAATAGCACAATACCCTGAGGTAATGGGTGCAATAGACTGCGCGTACATACACATCAAAGCACCACCTGGTGAGCGGGGTATGGTCTATATAAACCGCAAGAGTTCATAGGTTCATAGGTTAGTACTAAGCTAACTGCCCTTGCGAGCCATTTTAAGCCTAGCCAGTTATCCCTTGTGAGACTCAAACCCTGCACCTTGTGTTTGTAAGGCAAACACCTTAACCATTAGGCCACCCTCCCTCCCCTCCATCAACTGCCAGGTCATGTGCGATGCCCAGGGCATTATCATGAATGTGTGTGCTGGCAGCCCTGGAAGCTATCATGACTCCCACATCTGTCATATGACACAGCTGTACCAGAAATTTACCAGTGGGGACATCCCATATGGCCACCTAGTGGGGGATGCTGGTAATGCATTGGAGCCATGGCTGATGACACCCATCAGAAATGCACACACACCCGAACAAGAACTCCATAATGAGGCACACACACAAACCAGAGTCATAATAGAGCATGTGTTTGGGATGCTCAAGTCACGGTTACGGTACCTGGACATATTCCGTGGAGCGTTGCAGTACTCTGCAGCTACATGTACACAAATGTTCATTGTATGTGCCATGCTACACAATATGATCCTGTGGAAACAGCTGCAGCAGGAACAGCATGGGGCAGGGCCACACAGCCCCCCACCATTGCCAAAGCCAGCACAGGCACAGAGTGACTTGGAGGAGGAACAACCTGAGCCTGCCCATGTAGGCAGAAGGAGGTGTGCCCAGTATGCCCAGGCTTTGGCAAAGAGGCAATGCATAGCACATATACTGACACAGTAGGGCCCCAGGGAATTACACCTATCTCTGACTCACACATACAGTAAAAGGGATGCCAAACATGACACTTCCTGTGCTTTACTATGTATAGGGAGTGTACTATGTGCATCTGACATAGTCAGCCCTCCAGCACCATACACAGTATTGGCCCAGCCACAAGGTAAGTCACTCTTCCTATCAATTGCTGAATGGAATAGTATATTCTGCTAGTTGTATCTATGGTATGGGTGTGAGCATGCAAGGGAATTGGGTGGCTGAATGGGATGGCAGCAGATAGTGGACACCTGTATGGGCAGCATGAAATCCATAACAAACACTGATGTCAACAAAGTAGGCAGTACTAGACAAGGCGACAAATCCCACTGCAGTACTTGTGGTGGGCCAAATGTGTGTCCATAGGTCACACACATGCATGTCACTGAAGCTCACATACCCAACAACAGCCTCACCCAGCAGGACAGGTGTAGATGACCATAAAGAAAGGCTGTGCTAAGGCCTCCAATTGATGGCAATGGAGAACAGCCCCCCTCCAGACCTACACAGACAGACTACAACAGGTCTGGCAGTTGTATGTTAGTTCTGAAGGGAAGAAGTCTGAAACTGAAATATAGGTCAATAAAACCTAAGTTCTGTACTTTACTGATATGCCTCTAATCTGCATGATAGGTCAGAATACAAAACTAAGTGGAAGCCAACAGAGTACCTGAAATACCAGTACAGTCATAGCAAATGTTTACAGTTGTAAGGTGTGTCACCCCCCCCCCCCACAATCCTATGTCGAAATGCAGTAACATGTACATGTGGGTTTAATATGGAGTGCAAATTACCTGAGCTGGCCCAATTTATAGGATAGATAGTTGTATGTGTACAGTATGCAGGGGTCTGTGTGTTAGGTTGTTGTATGTTTTATATTGTGTGGAAGGGTTTAGCACGTAGGCATAGAGGGTTGTGTTAGACAAGTAAGAGCTAGCCAGTACGACCGGTGCAAGGCAAACAACCTTGTATATAACCAAATAAAGAAGCCAGCACCTAGGGGTGTATGAAGAAATATTTATTGGAACTAGACCGGTTTCAGCACATAGCTTTCATCAGTAGTATAAACATAGGCAATAGGAAAAGACCCAACATTAAGTACCCGTTCCAATCAAAAATTCTGACATCATAGCCTGTTAGGGAATGAAAACACGTTATAAATGTACAATACAAAGGTGATTATTACAAAAACCAGATTGAATAAAAATATCAATCAAAAAATAAAAGACCCACAAATGTACAGGGCACAAAGACTCAATAGAAGAAACATTATAATTTATCATTAAGTCCAAGGGAAAAAAGACCACCTAATTTTACTATCCATTTCCTTTCTTTACTATTAAGTATATCATGCCAACCAGTTTTAAAGGATCTATTGCCTGTCAGCCTATCCTGTGTATTGAGCCAGTATATGTAAGGTTAGTGTGTGAGTGGCACATATGAGTATGGTTTTGTTCACATAGTCCATATACTGTACTATTAATTAGGCTTACCATAATGTGACTCTGACTGTGTTCAGATTGGTTGTGGGTATGCACTTTCACACTGATGTCTGTTACTCCATGCTGTTGCATGCCTGTAGTGCTTGCTATATTTGCAAGTACGTGTGCATTCCCTCGTAGGAAACTTGGGTCAGTGTTTTGGCAGTCTGACTGTAATTTGCACAGTGCTTTGTGACATGCCTAGCAGCTCAGTGCATTTGCCTAGTGTGATGTTATGCCCAGATATTTGTCAGATATACTGTTGTCTGGCCACCATAAGTGAACAAGTAGTGGGATGCTGTGAAGATGTATGTCACTAACTAGTGGGAAGTATGTTGGCTTGGGACCTCTGCTCCTCTGGTTAATATGTATTAGGACAGACATTAGTGTGTGAATGCATCAACTGTGTGAGCTTATCTATTCTAGTATTTTTGTGATATCCCCATTTACATGGCTGTAAACATCCACTTTGTCAGGCTTGGTCCACAAGTCTTGCACTAAGAAGTTCTGAGTATACCTCTGGACTGGCCAGATTGTGTCAGACTGTCCACATTTATTAATCATATCTCTGCTGTATTCCACAGGATCATTACTGGGATGTGTGTGGTACTTCACTATGATGATCTTATGATGTCTGTCAGTAACTGATGGTGTACATGTCAGCATCAGAAGTGACTTCCCACATAACATGTCTGGCCACACAACCCCTGTTACTGTAGCAACATTTTACATTTATAGTATGACTCCACTACATGTTATGGGCATATATTTTATAATAAATATATATATATATATATATATATATATATAGCTACATAGATAAGATATATATATATATATATAAATATATATATCTGTATCTATATGTGTGTATATATATATATATATATATATATATATATATACATATACATAGATATACATATACATAAACATATATAAATATACACACACACACACACACACACACACATATATATATATATATATATATATATATATACATATATATATATATATATATATATATATATAGGGTCTATATTACATTGTTGAAAGCCGACAATATCTAATCTAATATTGTTAACGCGACAATAGTGAACGCTGAGAATATCGAACGTGTACATGGAAATCTCCATAAGGAGAGATTTCCATTTACTGCAATGTAGTGCGGTCTCGGAGTTGGTATATTTAGGTAGCGGGTGGTGTGGGGGAGTGCAGGGGGCTTGCCTCCCTGCCTACACCCTTTAGTTTTTCTTTTTTTTGAATTTATTTTTATGAACATTCAACGTTTTAATAGTTTGATCAGTAAAGGTTGTCCTTTAGTGATTCGAACTATTAAACTTTCAATCTTCTAATATAGATCCTATATATATATATATATATATATATATATATATATATATATATATATATATATATAAATATACAGATATATATATATATATATGTGTGTATGTATACACATATATATATATATATATATATATATATATATATATATATATATATATCCTTGTTATGTGCAAACATGAGTGTTGTATATACCTTCCCAGATGTATCCCACCATATTTATCCAATATGTGTATATTTAGATATAACAACATACTGATTCAACACTATTTTCACTAACAAGTACTAAACAGTTGTAGAAGTCAAAGCAGTTGTTCACTACCATTCAGTATGTGTACTGACAGATGTATTTGAAAAAACAACAAACATCTTTACATCTCTGATGGTTTAGTGGTTAACTGCTGTAACTATGGTGTACAGGGTTCTGGGTGCAAGGGGTGTTTATTTTGTTGCTAGGCAGGACAAGGACTGTTGGATACCGAGTGGTTAAGGCAGTTTTGAGCAGCTTTAAGTGGGTTTGAGCAACAGTAAGCACTGGTAATGTACAGTTAAACGAATAGGCACTTACACGGTATAGGCTTCGCTCACCAGTCCGCATATCTGCTTAGCATTTACATTTAAGCAATGCTTACAGCTGCTAAGCATAGCTTAGCCTTGATAACTGGTGATCACATTCCAGACTGATAAAATAGTGGGGTAATGACATCTTTAATAAGTGTATTTAATTCTATGTGCATAACATGGTTCTATGTGGTGTCATTACAGTAGCGGTTTGAGTATACTGTATGGGACACCTGAGTATATATGGCTAGTACAAAAATCTTTTCTCTTTGTATGTGTTTCATACATGGGTAGTATCCCAGGTCATATGCAGTCACACTTGCATGTATTGTATCATTACGTTACTACTGTTAATAGTGCTTTCCCAAGTAAGAGTAGATTGCATATTATAGTACTGGAACCATACACCCCTGCATGCAAAGCTGGACTCTGAGTACTGACTATCGTGTTCTTGGTGTGTGAGCTGTGTGTTATTTGCTGCTGGATATTGATCTGATATGTGGATATAAACTGTAGACTACTATGTGTATAGGACATGTCATTGAGGGCTGCTGTCATGTAGTAATCACATACCCATCAGTGTTAGATGTCTGTCTGTCAAAACATTCATCCAAATGCATAACCTGTTGACTAGCTCATTTCTGTCTGTCCTCTGTACAGATCTGCAGATGTCAGGTATCCATCTTGGCTGATTACAGGCAATCTATGCTTGACTGACACTGACATGTCTGCCCAGCTGTGTTGTGAATGCCACAGCTAGGAAACCCCACCCTGTATGCACTACATGCCATGGATACCTCAACCAGACTACCACAGTCAATAGAACATGCTTGGGTACAGGTCTCCAATAAAGACACTGGCCATGTTATGTAATATGTGTTGCATACATGTCAATTGGAGCACCTAACTGGCCCTCTGCAAGAAAAAAAAAACAGACTGGATGTTGCATTTAAAGGAAAACTTCACCTTAAAACTCAAAAAACGTATTTTTTCATTGTATCTTTGTTTTTGTGCTATTTTAATGCCTCAAAATCACTCCAAGTGCTTATTTTACAATTTTAATGTGTTTATCTCAAAATGGCAGCTGATGGGGCCTGCCCTGGTAACGTGATCTTATTTTCTTGCTTTACTTCCTTCCTAGAATACATTTCAAGTCCTGTTTATATGACTCATGCCAGACATAAGGAAGTGGGGCTGTTTTCTCATGCCATTAAAATATAATGGCAGGACTGTGAAGCATTGTCATCTAAACACACCTTCTGTAAAATAGCTGCTTCTCTACTTACCTGACTGATCCTCATTTATCTCTCTGAGAGAGCTTTTTCTATGCTATAAATAGCTGTTAGCTACTTGCAGCAAAAGAAAGCATATAAAAGCATTTTTTTGTAAGTAGAATCTTTTATAGTCCTAACAAACTTGATAAACCCTCCACCATACTCTCATGCCAAGGTATGAAAAGCCTCACTGCAGTAAATGATTCATTGCTGTACATTTACAAATGACAAGTAGTAGGACTCTAAACTTAGTCTGTCTGCTACTTCCTAATACCTTCAGTGTGAGGATTTTTCTCTCTCATGAATGATGCAGACTTAAAATGTGCTTTACTAGTTCCTCAATTATTTCTGTCATGTTCCCCATCCTTTTTTCTACTTCATATTTATTCATACTTTGGTAACCAGGAAAGTGAACTGGTTCCAGGATCATTTTCAGCCACAACATAAGCTACATTGGCAAAGATAATAACAGTTATTAAATGCACTTATCAATACAAATAAAAAAATACTGACGGAAATACATTGACCAAGACTGCATGTGGAACACATAGCCAATGTGTGACCAAGTAAATCATTGAGTAAAATTTACTAGAATGTATACATTAATAATGCTTAACTATATTATGTTTATTATAAATTCATTGTATGCACACATATTACACACAAACATACACACACACACACACACACACACACACACACACACACACACACACACACACACACACACACACACACACACAGTGTGCATGTATTTCTGTATATGTATATAAAGGACTTGTAGAAAAGCATATGTGTGTGTGTATGCATTTAAACACAGTCAAGTACTTCTGCTTTCCTTTTCTTAGTGTTCTTAATGCAAGGACACATTGTAAATGCATGTTAAAGTAAATTCAGCTGTATATTATGGTTGCTCTCTGACAATGCAAGGACTGACTCAAAGTCAGTGGGACTCTCTTACAATGGATCTGCATGTACCAGATATGCATCCCCCTCTGGAAGGATGTCACACAAAGCATAAAAGACGTTTTTTTATGAGCAGTATCAGTGTACCTAGTTGACAGGGTTGCCCCCTGACTCTCTTTGTGCAGTTCTGGCCTGTGTGTGTGTGTGTGTGGGGGGGGGGGGTTGAAAATGGTAAATGCATTTATACTTTACAAGAAAAAATATTTACTGACTTTTCTCTAAGTGTGACATAAATCTTTGCAACTATACATAAGTTATCTTAACACAAACTATTATAAATAACATTTAAAGTTCAGAATTTCAATACTGTGTTGCTGCTTATATAAATTTGTCAGAGTTGACTGGGCTAGTCTAGCTGGATATATGTCCATTTTCATTAGAGGCCCAGGGAGATAAGCTCCAAACAATTCAAATTAATTTCACATCTACAAAAGTACATATTTATAATGCAAATACATTCACAGTAAAGGAAAAAAAAAACTTTAAGTGGTCACACATTAATAAAGTATAAAAATGCAAAATATTCGACTAGACTTATTACAAACACTAATGCAGTTACAGTTAAAGATTCAGAAAGAATAATAGCTAAAATGTACAGTATAAATGTAGATAAGAAAGGTAGATAAAAAGAAAGTAAAAAGAAGTAGCAGTTTAGTGATACATCTAGTAGTAAACATGTCACTTTTTTGAGAATACAGTAATAAGTAAGAGTATGATGGAGAAGTAGATCAGTAGTTGTTAAGATGAAATTATTGCAGAGATGAGAAGGTAAGGTTGAATCAAGTAGCAAGAGCTAGTTAGTCAGTCAGGTTTAGTATAGGGCATTATCCAATGTGTTTTGGGAAGAGCATAAGTTTATTTTTAAACAAAGTTGTAGAGGGAAGTGTGGAAAGTTCAGAGGGAAGCAGGTTCCAAGTTTTTCCAACAGTATTAGAGAAGAGAGAGAGTCTCCAGCCCTATTGTTTGATTTATTGATATTTACAAGAAGTTTTTGTGAAGATCTTAGGGTCTTCAAGTTATAGTAGGGGTGAATAAGGGTAGATAGGATGGGTGTCTTGGCAGGTTGATAAAGTATTTTATGGGCGATGGCCAGTTGATTAAATTTCAGCTGCTGCTTTAATTCAAGCCACCCTAGATGCTTTAGATTAATACAATGGTGGGTTCTGAAAGGGTTACCTGTGGCAAACCTGGCTATGTTATTGTAGGAGTTTTCTACTTTATTAAGGTTATTTTTTGACAGATTAGTAAATATGGGTGAGGCATAAAGAAGGGTAGAGATTAGATGGGTGTGGGCAATAGTTATTCTAGTTGCAGGAGTGAGGAAGGGCTTGATCCTGTAAAGGGAGCCTTTTTTGTTATTAATAGTTTACAAAGTGTTGTTGATATGGATGTCGAAGTTAAGGTTGTTGTCTATGGTGATACCTAGCAGTTTGGTAGTAAGATCTTGGGATATAAGAGTACCATTATTGGATGTTACAGTGAAATCTATTGGGGGAGATTTACTAGTAGGTGTAAAAAGGAGGAGTTTAGTTTTTTTTAGGGTTTAGTAGGAGACAGTGTTGTGTAAACCATTGTTCTACAGAGTTAAACACGTGTTGTGTAAAGGAGTGAAGTTCAGATACAGATGTGGCTGAGCATATAAGTGTAGAGTCATCTGTGTATTATATACATGTAGCTTGGGGAACTACTTGGTGAAGGTCATTGTTGAATATAAAAAACAGGAGGGGGGCCCAGTATAGACACTTGAGGGACACCAATGTTAACAGGTAGATGGGTAGAAAGAATGGTGTTCCAGAGCACAGCTTGATATCTGTTATTTAAGTAGGACTGGAACCATTTTATAGCTAGTATGTCAAGTGACAGAGATTTGAGAATATTTATGAGTATATGGTGATTTACCATGTTGAAAGCCTTGGACAGGTCTATGAACAGTGCAGAGGAAAGCATGTTAAGGTTATGTTTTTTGTTGATGGTGTCCATAAAGGAAAGGAGGGAAGTAGTAGTGCTATGGGAAGGTCTAAAACCATGTTGGGAGTTGGAAAGCAGGTTATTTTGGAGAAGGTGGTCTAGCAGTTGCCTATGGATGCATCTTTCCATAATCTTTGATAAGGGAGGAAGTAGGGCTATGGGACGATAGTTGGAGAGTTCAGTGGAGTTTCCACCCTTATGAAGGGGAATAATATGGGAGACTTTCCAAAGTTTAGGGATATGTCCTTCAGTGATGGTTCTATTGATGAGAATGGAGATAGGGTAAGCAATGTATTTGGCTGCTAACTGTAAGTATTCTGTGGGTAGTAGGTCAGCAGTGCATGGTTTGAGTTTTTGGATAAGGGTGAGAATATATGCTGTTGGGACAGGTTGGAGGAGAAATGGAGGTGGTGGGTTAGAGTCAGAATTAGATATAGTTATGTTTTGAATAGAGTGCTGACTGGCAAGAGTATGAATTGCTTTGGTGAAAAAGGTATTAAAGGCATTAGCAGTTTGCTTGGGATTCTCCTTGTCAGTGCCTTGTGGGTTAGGTATGTTAGATTGACCAGGATGTAATAATTGATTAATACTTGCCCAGAACTTTTGTGGTTTATTATGGTGGGTCTGCTGAGATTGTAGGTAATAGTTTTGTTTATCGAACAATATAGCTTTTTTTTTGTTTCATTTCTCAGTTTGTAGTTTTGGTGATCAACAGGGTTTTTAGTTAAGCACGAATTATTCCAGTATTTATTTCTGAGATGGATTTTTTTGCTTAGTTTCCTTAGAAAGCCAAGGAGCAGATTTAGTTCTTATCCTAATAGAGTGGGTAGGAGCATGGTGGTTGAGTATGGCTAGGAAATTAGCATTAAAGTAATCAACAGCTGCATCAAGGGAAAGGTGTTTTAAGGGGGACCAATTATGTGCTCTTAGTTCACTTTGGAATAGATCCAAGTTGAAGTTTTTCTTGGTTCTAATTGTCCTAAATATGGGTTGAATGGGTGGATTGGTTTTGAGCCTGATAATATAGGTTAGTGAGTGGTCGCTTACATCGTCAGGGAGGGTTCCAGCTTCATAAGTCTGGGGTTGATTATTAATGAGTATCCAATCTAAGGTGCTTTCTTTCTTATTAGTCTTGTTTATTTTAGTAGGGGAGGTAATAGTTTGAGTAAACCCATAGAGATTAATATGGCTAGTAGTGTAGTTGTTGCTACAATACTTCCAATCAATGTTAAAATCACCTAGGATTATGGTTTCTTGGGGAAGGTTTTGAGATAACCAACAAAGGATGTTTTCGATGGTAGTAATGTTATTGCCTGGAGGAACATAGATGCAGATAATATAGATAGATTTGACTGAGATTAGCTGAAGCTTGGTAATAAGAATTTCAGCATTAGAGTCATGAGGTGGTTTATGGTTGAAGGTGGTTATTTGAAAATCAGATTTGAATAGGACAGCTACTCCACTACCTTTCTTGGCTACACGGTCAAGACGTAAGATGTTGTAACCAGGTGGGATAACTTTGTTGTCTTTAGTTACAGGTTTTAGCCAAGTTTCTGTTAGACAAATAATATCAAAGGAGTAGAGTTCCAAGAGAGCATGGAGTTGTGTTATTTTGTTATTAATGCTACATGTGTTGAGGTGAGCTATTAAGAGTGAGTTGGATTTTTTTTAAGTAGGTGGATGGCAGAGGGGATTGAGTTGAAAAGTTGAGTAGTAGCAGAGGTGTTTGGACCAGGGTTTGGGTGAATATCTCCATCCTTTAGGGAGAGGAGTAGTGTTAGATATCTAGTATTAGTATATTTACTGAGAAGAAATGGATATCTTCTGGAATTGGGGAAGTCATATCTAACGTGGGCTGTCCTATGTATTTAGGTAGTAAATAGCTGGGTGTGGAAGTAATGTTGACGTGGTCAGTGTGAGAGGCTAGAGAAGAAGAGGTAGATCGTTTAGTAGGGTAGAGAAAGTATGAATATACTGGGTGCTCATAGGAGTTTAGCAGGTATGCTAAAGTTAAAGGAGGTAGAAGTTTGAGTATGAGTAACCTCTGTAAGAGGACTAGGGTGGAGAGTTTATACATTGCAAGGGTAGATATTAAGTTCTTGGTATAGGCACAGAGGTAAAGTATGTGTGGTGAGGAAAAGGCAAAAGGGTGTGGTGGGAGAGATAGGAAGTAGTAGAAAAAAGGAGGGAAAATAGAGAAGATTGTTTAATGGAAATGTGATTGTGATTGGTGGAATGGAGAATGGGTGTGGTTTGATAGGTATAAGAGTAGGACCTCTGGGGGTGTGGGGGATTTGGGGGTAGGGTAGGGGAGCGGAGTGAGCCCGCAGGGCAAACGGAGTGGGTAGAGACAATTGAAGGAGAAGCTAGAGAAGAAACTATCAGCAATGCAGGTAGTAAGGTAGGACATGACTGGGAAAGGTCTGAGATAATACAGGAGTCGAACAAAAATAAGATATAGGAAGTTAAATACTGTTTAAGCACAAGGTGAGTAAGAATAGGAGCAGGTCAAGAACTTAAGAAATATAGTGAAAGTACAGAGGTAAAACAGAGAGCGAAGCAGTAAATAATGGATATAATAAGGGTGCCACCTAGTGGGCAAATCTAGTATTGTAGGTACGTGTGTGAGGGAGCTAACTGGTGTAGAACTGTGGAAGATGAGATATTTAGTAAGAGAGGGTTATTGTAAGTGGAAGAGGTGTGTTGGCTGTTGGGTAGATAGAAGGGAGGGGTAAAGGCTGCTGGCTGCTCAGGCTCGTAGCAAACTTTGGAGCCCTAATGCAAATAGTAGACAGAGGTCTGCTTTACAAGTGGGACTTAGTCCATAACATACTTTCTTCCTTCCTTGATAGAGGGTGCAGAGAATAAGAGACAGGTAGATGAGGCCACTGAAATTTGGATAGGGTTCTTTTATCAACCGGTAGGTAGTGGCTATATCAGGAGCAGGCCAATGTTGAGCTGGTACTTTGGGAAGAAAGGGAGACAAATGTAGAGGAGAGAACTGAGTTAACATTCAGCAGATTTATAGGCAGTATAAGCTAGCAGTAATAAAATAAAACATTACATACAGACACAGTTAATGATGAAGTTAAATGCAATTCTTATAGGCATTCTAAACATGTCTCTAACAAATCAATAGGAATAGCCTTCAAGCTAGGTGCAATAGAACTAAAATTCAGTGAATAAGGTCAACATTAAAGCTGTTCAGACATAGACTATAAGTAATACTGTAAACATAAAATGCTAAGGTACAATGGATTGTCTTTCCTTTTATCAATAATAGTTGACTTGCTGGAGTCCAGACTAAAAATCCCCACCTCTGACTGATCTAATTGCTTTGTTTTGCTATGAAAGGGGAGTGTTAAGTTCTCCTCCCCTCTGCAATAAAAACAGAGGAAAGAGTTCCACAGCTTTCTGTCTTTTTTAATATCAGCTGCTGTGTTCCTGACAGCAGGTTTAATTGCCCATCTAAGATTGACAGCAGTACCTGACAGGGTAAACTACAGATTTAACTGTGTCTATGATATGTCATGCTGGTGGAGACTAACTTCTCTGCAAAGTATGTGAGAAGTTGAGTTTAAAAAAAGTAGGTGGGCTTTCCCTTCTTTTGACTCCAATGCAAGGAAATAAAAGTTTTAAAAACTACAAGCAGGTTTCTGGTACATACATAATGCTGGAACCATATTGTAGGGAAAAATGAAACCCAACAATTGAGTTAAACTGTATGAGAGGGTGGAGTGTTCCTTTAACTGTCACCCTGGGGATCACTCAAGTGGCATTAGTTGACAGATGGCCTGCTGAAAAATGTCAGGTGGCATGATACCACTGTACCCAGATCCCTTACTGTTCTCATCTCTCCATGGACATTATCCTGGTACACATCTAGGAACACCTGCACCTATGGACCCCAGTACTGACAAATGTCAGTGTGCATTACTGAAAATAACAGTGTCTGTGTGTTTGTAAACTTGTAGTCGATAATACCCTGAGGGCTTTCTCACCCACTACACCCTCATTGCCATAGTTAGAAATGGCTGCTGTTGTAATGGACATTAAATGTACCTTGTTACACTCTTCACCCTATGGGCTGTCTGGAGCTTGCAGTACCAGCATAACACTGTTGTACAAGTAGGTAGATGGGCATGGGTTACCCTCTGAGTCCTGTCAAGTGTGTGTATGTGTGCAAGTGTGTATATTTGTAGGATACAGAATTCTGAGGCCACATTCTCCAAATACAGCACACCTTGCCATACATTATAAGGGATAGTGATGTTGCTGACATTAGGAGAGCCATGACAAACCCTCACCCTACTATCCCTGTGGTATGTTCAATAAATGCATATCCCTGTAGTAGCACTGATTAGATAGACAGGGGGTTGTATTGCAGTCCTGGTCAATGTGTGATTGTGGGTATTTCAGAGCATTATCATGTGTTTCAGTGAGTAAATGTCCAATGTGGGGTGTGGGTGCTGGGTATACTGTCTTTACATCATGGTACCCCCAGTACACATCCCAAGGTCCACCGTATGAGGACCACTGTCACCATCAACCATACAAGTAACTAATTACACTATCCAGCCCAATGATGTATGTGCTGTGTGCAAATTATTTGTAAAAGAATGGACTCACTGACAAAGTAGTTAGCCGTGATAAACCCAGGTCTCTTAGATGTGTCTATGACTGTTATGTGTTTGTCATTGTGTATATGACAGTATGTCGTACTATGTATTGTCCATTAACACCCAGTACACCCCCTATAACCATACTGTACAAGGCCTGGTGATGTTCTTCACTTAACAAGAAACTCAGGACACACCTCATCCTAAAAGCTGTGTGGTGTGTGCAATTAAGGCCAAACACATTAGTACCAATAAGTACCTAGATAGGGGTTCTACTCTCAGTGTTGCCAAGTAAGTGTGTGTGTGTATGTGAAGGGATCTACTTCATTTTCCAGAAAATACATGTCCCAGGAGGTCATCTGTCTGAGAACTGACTGGCAAATGCTAACATTTCAAAGGAATCATCTTGTGGAAATTAATTCCATCAAAACTAGTAGTAGATGTGTAAATTACTTCTTCCCCACTGTACAGCTGTACAGCGATACTGGAGTTGGTATATATATATATATATATATATATATATATATATATATATATATATATATATATATATAGATATATATACACATATATATATATATATATATATGTATATATATACATATATATATATATATATATATGTATAGTTGGTTGTGGATGTTGTGGGCACAGCCACCCTCATTTGAGGTTTTTGTTGTGTGTATCCCCCTGCTTAGTCTGCTGTAATACTGTACAGTTTATGTTAACAGGTTAAGTAGTTGTCAATCACACTATGTGTAGTTCTATGCCACCCCACACCCCCAAAGTGGAGGGCTGTGCCACCCACACCAGCACACCTATGTTTACCAACTCCAGGACTGCACTACATTGGGGAAAAGGACATATACCCTGCCAGTACCAAATGACATTAAACTAGCAGACTGATTATTTACTGATGTGATGTTTTGCCTATTTTGTCTTAGTAGAATTACATAAGCTAAAATGAGTTCACTGCAAAATTAAGTACATCCATGTGTACAGTATTCTCTGTGTATTGCATCAATACCACAGCCTCTGTGTGTGCGTTATTCACAAACATTTGGTGTGTGCCACCCAGTACACTTACCATTGTTCATTGTAGAAGGGCTGCTGACATCAGCCGCCATGCACTCACCTGTATACACCCCTCAGACCTATCAGCCATATGGCACATGCTGTAACTGTTATACAGCTGTTACTTGTGTTCAGCCATACCCAGGATATGACACAGTCAGTGTGTCACCACAGTGCCATACCCTTGTTGGAAACAACAGCAGACCAACATCCTGCTGACACATAGACACCTACAACACAAACTGAATACATTATGGAGACCACAATCAGTCAGTGTTAATAACAGCTGTAATACATCATGGCTGGACAGCTACACATACTGACATGTAAGCATTACACTTTCCAGTTTAAAATATGTTACACAGCATTACATTGCTAAACCTTAGTACATTCACCCTGTGCATCAGAACCATATTAGCATGTCCCTGCATCAATGGTATGGATGACAGGGATGTGGCACAGGTATCATCATATGCACAGGGTGTGTTGTGGGTTTGCCAGAGACCTAGGCTGAGCCATTTGGTTGACATCATGTGCATGTGTTAGGGGGTTTTGTTATCAATTGGGCTGTGCAGATGTGGTGTGTGTAGGTATGGGGGTGCCCTTGCTGTGTTGGTGATGTGTGTGTGTGTGTGTGTGTGTGTGTGTGTGTGTGTGTGTGTGTGTGTGTGTGTGTGTGTATGTATGCACACAGTTCTGCCATATGGCTGCCATATACAGGGGTTTGTTGGACAGCTGCATACTGTACATGGCAGGGTGTGTAGTTCACCATGTCCAGCCATGGACCCGAGAACTGTGCCTGCCAGGGGTTCCACGGGCACTACCAGGTACAAGCCCAGATATGGTACTGTCCCCTGATGATGAGAAATGTCCGCTGGATGTGGGTCCCTGTTGGGACTGGCCAGGACCACGTGCACGTGGCCTGCTGTGTTGTGGTGTGGACAGCACCCCTACAGTGCTGGTGCTGGTACTGCCACTACGGGAGTGGCTGTGACTTGTTGCATGTCCATGTAGACCTCCACCTGTTGGTGTTTCTGACCTACGTCCATGTGGCTGTCACCCTACTCCCATCATATGCTGTAACACAGACATTGCACAGTCGAGGATTCCCACTATCTCACCCAACCATCTATCCATGACCTCTGCAAAATAATAGTGGGCACCTGCAAGATTACGGATGTTGTCAAGTACAGCAGAATGAGTAGCCCTCTGAATCCTCAGACTCTGTCTGGTATAACATTCCATTCATGCTTGTGCGTCCATAATGGCCTGAAACATGCATCTGGTGACACCTGCTGTGGCATTTCTGCCAGGGGCATGATGGTCAGCAGCCCTCCTATGAGGACCCCTGTACATCTACCTGTGTGGTACCTCACTGGTCATCTGGCTATGGCTGCTGTGTACAGACACACTTGCCATAGTCACCACACTGTCATGTCCCATGCCACCACCTGCCAACTGTCCCTCATCTATGGCCACTGGTGATGGGATATGTATAGGCATTGTGACTGTGTACAGGGATGGTTTGGATGAAAGTGGGATGTCAACCAATGGCACAGCTTCAGCCCTTGACAGCCCTGCCTGTGCCTCACCATACCTATCATCATTGTCAGAGTCTGTATGGACACTAACATCAGTTTGCCTGCAGGAGGGACCCTGACCCACCTCGTCACCTGCGAGGGGAAAACAAAAAACGTAATTTAAGACCTGTATGTCATTGCTTACTTCTACATACATGCACTCACACACACACACACACACACACACACACACACACACACACACACACACACACACACACACACACACACACACACACACACTTATAGGTGAGATAGCACAAAGATATTACACAGACCTCTTATTACCCAACAGACAACATGCATGACATATGGCACTCAACAGCATGCACTGCAGCTATACTCAATTCTTGTTACCAACATTATACATCTCTGTGATGCATGAGTTGTGTTAGTAGGTGATGCACCTTCCCCTGGAACACACTGCACCCATGTATACAGTATTGCTATGTACCTGTTCTGCATCCTGGCATGTACTGTGCACCATACCTCACGAGTGTACACACCATTGCTAAATGTGTCTATGTGTGGCAGTTATGTTTTCTCTGTTGCTCACAACCCCTATGCGTTTGTTTGACACATACCTGGGATGATATGAGAACAGATGTCAATAGTGAATGCCTGACCTATGATTTGCAGATCTCATCATCAACAGTGCATGTATGAGCAATAAAATCCAATTGCACTGACAACCTTCAAAGCCTACTGTGTCTATGAGGAGTGTACATACCCTTATTGACATGCCAGCCTCTTCCATGATATGCAGTGGGGCCACAATACTGCATATGTTAACATTACACACACCTGATATGTGACATATGACCTGTGCAATCAAATGCAGTATCAAACAAATGTGTTAGTTGTGCAGATGCTGATTGGGATGCATACAATATGTGGGTTGAACAAGTGTGCACACCTTTAACATGATGGTTTGTTGCCGCACCTGTTAAGTGAACTACAGCAGTCACTATTTCTGGAAGGGGTATATTAGCATGGCCCATCTTCACTTGCCATTATTTTGTCACTCCGCCCTACAAATGTCCCCCAACTCTGCCGGATTGCAAGGTCAGCTCATGTGCACAGCCCTTGGAGGTCACACAGTGCCTTCAATATTGCTGTGGAGTCAGAGTAATGTCTGGCACAATTCATGACCTTGACTGTGTTCAAATACAGCCATTTTTAGTGAGCTTTGGATATGTGCTTCAGTTCACTGTTGTGTTTCAGGATGACACCCCTCCCCATCCTTATTGCAGATGCTTGACAACTATGGGCCACACGAGTGTCATTTTGCAGTGTTCCAAATTTAGAACACCATGTCTACTAGCCTAGTTCCTGCTAATGAACAGAAAACCTAAAGGTGTACACTGGTACCAGCAAGGTACAGATGGGGATGGTGGGCCTGAGGTGGAGTGAGGTGTTGCTTCTGCACCACATGTATCTTTATTAATACTGTCTGTAGGTTTAAGCCTTGGTCTCGGTACACCATTACACATTGCAACACATGCCTTTGGGAGACTTGATGTTATGCATATGCTACCAGTAGAGAGCCCTGGATGATGTTTCCTGTGGAACAACTCTTCCATCTGATTACCCTAACCCATAGGCCACACTTATGCAGAGTCCAGGTGGTTGTCGACACAGGTACTGCACAGGCAGTACTTGCTAGACATTCCTGCAAGTCCCTCAGTGTTGTTGCATGTTTCTGGGCAGACTCCTTGACCAGTTTGCAACATGTGTTGACATCTGTCTTGGATGGGCATCTGTTTATTTTCTACATTAATGTTGTACTATATTTCATAGTCACATACATGATTGTCTGCACTGTTTGCCATGGTATATGCAATGGTGAGGTAAGGCTACGTCTCCCACTCCTGAGTGCTACCTTTTGTATATGGGATCCATTCCAAGGTTTGTAAGATGTGTGCAAGCCACGGCTGCCTCTGTTGCAGGTGAGTGGGCAAATGTCATGGACATACTTCTTGGACAGCAGACCATTACTTGGTGTGACATTGAGGCCCTGTACTTGATGGAAGGTACATACTCAAGAAGAGTGAATGCTGTCAGTACTTCAAAAGCTGCTTCCACAATATGTTATTTGGAGTGTCTGCACACATATGCTTCCAGTGTTTGTTAAGGTATGTATTCCCCATATTTGTTGTCCTAACATAGGATTCCATATTATACATTCATTGTTCATGTTAGGATCACATTACAGGTTGTAAAAGGTGTGGAATGTGGTATTGTGATATGCCATTGTGTAGATCTGTAACAGTTGCCATTGTAATAGTGGTGTATACACTGTTGTAGCCACTGTATAAGGGTAATGTTTCAGACATGTCCCTACTGTAGGGCATTTGTCCCACCATTATGTTCATCTCTGTCCACACATCTTGCACTGACAGGTTGTTAGGTATACTGCATGACTCTTACATACCCTTCAGATATGCCACCATGGTGACCACTGTGATGCAGTGCAGTTAACAGCAACAATAAGTGAACATGTACAGCATGCATTATGGGTAGGTGTGATAAATGTGTGCATGGCAAATACCATGGCCATAACATGGCCTGTGTATTAGCAAACCTGAGCAAAACAACTCCATACTCAACAGCTACAGGCTGCTGCCCCAGTTGTATACCAGAGGGACCTACATAGTCGTGTGAAAGATGTAATGTCAGTAGCCACACCTGTGTCATTGGTACAGGGTGGGAGCAGCATTTCAGTACGTCAACAGTACAAACCCATAATACTAGAGATTATGCACATCTGTTCATTACTACATTGCAGCAACAGACTATGTTATCTGACATATGCATGAAGATACTTTACAGATGAAGACGGATAAGCAAGAGTGGTCTACTAATGTGCCCTGGGGCCTTACCTGCATGCTCCTCATCCATTGTGTGGATAGCACCCACCTCCACAATGCTGTTGTCAGGTTCCTGGCTTGGTTGTCAGGCGGGTGCCCCAAGGCTGGAGAGGAGTTCCTCAGCATGTGTCAGTGTGGGCTGGATGGCATGACCCCCACCTGTGGCTAGCTGGTCCCTCCTAACTGCAGCAGCATGCTGATGGGCATGGTGGATGAGATCAGTGCAACGATGTTGCACCTGCTCATAACTGCGGTTATGCAGGCCAATATCGTTTACCCTGTCGATGAGCTCATTCCACAGGGCAGTCCTCTGCTGCAGATCATGGGGTGTGCATCCAAAGAGGGTTGTGTGATGTTGTACAAGGAAGTTTATTATTATATCATTCTCCTGGGGAGTATGCACAGGGACATGCTCCCGGGTCATGGTACCTGGAAGACATAAACATGAAAAAAGGTCTGAGGGCCTCATACTGCAAGGATATAATAGTTGTTAATTGACATTCCCCCCCCCCCACCATATCTGCAACAATACTCTGAACACACGAATCAATGGGTATGTTTACACCAAACTTACTGTTGGGACATATATCCTATTGTTCAGCAAATATTGAAATGTCAGGCACAAAACGTCAGTAGTCCAGAACAAGAAGGCTGCCAAAATTATGTGGAAAGCAATAAAAAATGTATTACCCCAAACAAAAACAGATTAAGTGCCACACTTTCGTAAAAACTTCATCATAAGTGCACACTTTGCAGATTACCACCTTAAGAGATTTGTAGGTACATTAAAGCATATTACCAAAGATTCATGGGGTTTTCTTAGGAATATGACCATGGAAAAATACAGTGACACAGTAATTATGGTTACAGTTGACGTGGTTGAATTATTCCCCAGTATTCCACACGGGTTAGGCCTTGAATGGTTCCAAGAAGTATTGACAGAAGTCAAAATTTGGATGCCAATACTATTAACTTTATCATGGAATTTTTAGAAACTACATTGCGAAGTAATATGTTTTTCAATGGTGAGTACTATAAGCAGGAGAGTGGTGTGGTTATGGGGGCAGCATGTGTCCCCCTATATGCTATCCTTGTACTTTACCATTGGGAGAAAAAGTACATTATGGAATCCAATTGGTTCAGGTATATAACATATTATACAAGATTCCTAGACAATATTTGTATTCTCTGGGATGGACCCATTGAGGAATTAAATGTCTTTTTGATGTACATTAATAACACCACCCCTTTTTTGAAATTTATCCACACTGTATCCCCTCAGGAAATTAATTACCTGGATGTTAGATTATAAAAGGATTTAAATAAGAATTGTTTTCAGTCTGCCATTTTTAGGAAACAAAACTCACGGTGTCAGCTACCGACTGCAGAAATACACAAAATAAACTGATACCCAAAGTAGCAATGGATGCACAATACAATGAAAGTCAGCATCCACGATAAAACTCTTCTTTAATAGACCAAGCAAAACAGGTGAAACAGTGATTAAGCGCTTTCATCCTGATAAGAGTGGACTTCATCAGAATAATATACGTTAACCATAATCCATTATTTAAAAACTTTTTGGCGCAAATTCCGCTATTTACAAAAATTTAAACTGAACGCCAGCTATAAAAAAGAATTTATGATCACTTTTATAGAATTAAGTGTAAAGACAATAAAAATGCACTGTATAGACACATATCTATACATGACAGTACACATTCATTTAAATTTGGGATTGTTGATCAGGTTAAAGTCGACCCTAGAGGGGCAATCTGAAAGCTCAGTTAAGCAAAAAGGAAATAATTTGACAGATATTGACCGATTCTGCTAGAGAACCCGGTCTTAATGAATATATTACTATTAAACCCATTCTAGAGTTACGTTAACATTGTAGTTAGATAAATTAGAGTAGTTATATATGTACAACAGGACAGGATTATTATCATGTTGACTTTATACAATGTATTATTATAGCAATAACCCACGCCTGGGTGTGGGTAATGCTGGATTTACCCACGGTTGGCGTGGTTTGGTCCCGAGGTCGAAGCCCGAGGGACCAAACAAAGTCAACCGTGGGTAAATACAGCATTACCCATATCCAGAAGTGGGTTATTGCTATTATACCATGACATTATTTAAGTTGGCATAGTATAATGCCTGTTTACTGCCCTTCCGCAGATGTCTGGCATCCGCGGAAGTTCTGATGTACTGCGCCGCGCAGTACATCAGAGCTGTGAGCAAAAACGGAGAAAGCAAGATCTCCGTTGTTTTTATTGCTATGTTAAATGGGTTTAACATAGCGAGACAGTTTTAAAATAAGCAAGAGATGTCCGTTGCTTATTCTAACTGTCTCGCTATGTTAAACCCATTTAACATAGCGAACAGTAAAAGCAACGGAGATCTTGCTTTCTCCGTTTTTAAACCTGTCTCGCTATGTTAAATGGGTTTAGCATGAGACAGTTTAAAATAAGCAACGGAGATCCGTTGCTTATTTTAAGCTGTCTCGCTATGCTAAACCCATTTAACATAGCAGACAGTATTTAAAGTAGAGTTATACTAATGGAAAAAGTCCGGCGACGGACCTTTTCCATTAGTATAACTCGATTTACAATGTGCATGCTGGCCAATCAGCGTGCACGTTTTGGGGGGGTCATGGTATAATATATATCATACACATAATAG